>NC_138661.1:56311209-56353497 GCF_964273445.1 Streptopelia decaocto
GCAGAACAGATAATGTATTACTTTTATCAAGTCATCACACTTCTTAGTAATTAAATGTGTTTTTTTGTATTTTTCCATTTATATATGTCTACAGCAAGACATTTCACATAGCTCTTCATACCTCCACACAATAAAGTGCTGAGAGAACAATCCAGAGTAATTATTAGACTAAATGATACCTTCACTGGAGGCAGTTTAGGAGAACCAGACAAAGACAACTTGATAATCAGTTAGAGATCACCTTGCCAGGGTATTCTGGGTTTCTTATTTGCTGAAATATTAATGCCATATACTATTAATGTATCTAGAACAACACAGGGGAAAATCTCAGGGTGTAACCCCCTTGCTGTATTGTATATTATTTTATATATATATATTGCTCTACCTTCTGTAGTTTCCCATAATTTTCAATTTGCGATGCACAGGTGCTTTCTGGTACTGTCCTTGGGAATGAAGTGTCTTTCAAGTGTACTGCATTGCCATGAGATTCTGATTCAAGATGTGATTAAAGGCTTCCTGGCTTAACACATTAGCTTGATAGTAGAACTTAAAACTTCGCACATCGGCTGGATTTGTGTGTTTTCACATTTAGTATCAGGACAGATCATTCTAGTTGTGAGAATTTTACAGGAGGAAAGACTGCCCGAGCTCTGGAAACAAAAGCTTTGTGTGAGAAAGTATGAGAAATGGAGCCAAAAGATTGCAGGGCAGATTTCTGTAAACTGCTTGAGATTTCTGAGTTGACACGTATTGTTTTAGATTGTATTTTTGTGCCAAAATTTTGATGACAGAAGTGGGCGACTTTAAGATCTGAAAGTGTCCTGTTGCATGGCACAGGAAGAGCCCAAGCTTATTTTCACTTCCTAATATCATTTCCCCCAGTACACTTATGTAGGTAAAAGGTGCCTCATGATTGTCAGACATAAAAGAAATAGTCACAGAGTAGTCAAGAAGTATAGTTGGAACTCTGACGATTCATAATAGAGATAGAAATAAAAATATTCTGATAACAAATATTTGATCTGTTTTAAATTTGACTAATTTAGTTGAAATACTTAAAGCTAATATGCTAAACTAGGTATATACATTCAAATTGATGAGCACAGTTAATATTTATGAAAATCACAGATAATTAAAATTTACACAATGTAAATATCTTAGCATGCCACAAAAAGAGTTATGTTGCATGGCTATGTTGAGACTGTTACTTGATGTGACACTTCCAAGTACTTATAAATGTAGTGAATGCATTTTACTGTTAAAAAGACTATCATTTTGCCAATTTGAAACACAATAATGCCTGACAGCATATTTGAGATTAAATAAAGTATGGTCAGTATACTGTATAGTATTATTCCTTCTTATGCTTTTCCTTCCTGTTTTTTTTAAATTGCTACTATTATTTTTACTAGAGAAAGCTGGAAACTGACACAGGCAGAAATTTCAGTGTAGTAGTTCAGCCTCCTTGGCTGGTAAATACACACAGATGTGGAGAAAATCACTTAAGGTAGCAAAAAGCAAAAAAAAAAAAAAAGAAAGCTGATAAGAGAGATATGGATTTGATAGGTGGACTGTTTTGTGGATGAGGAACTGGCTGGATGGTCACATCCAGAGGGTAGTGGTCAGTGGCTCAGTGTCCAGACGGAGATCAGTGACGAGTGGTGTCTCTCAGGAGTCCATACTGTGAGCAGGGCTGTTTAGTATCTTCATCAACAACATAGACAGGGGAATCAAGTGACCTTCAGCAAGTTTGTGGATGACACCAAGCTGAGTGGTGTAGTTGACATGCCTGAGGGACAGGATGCCATTCGGAGGGACCTGGACATACTTGAGAAGTGGGCCCACGTCAACCTTGTGAGGTTCAACAAGGCCAAGTGCAAGGTCCTGCACCTGGGCCAGGGCATCCCCCAGTATCAATACAGCCTGGGGCATGAAGTGATTGAGAGCAGCCCTGCAGAGAAGAACTTGGGGGTACTGGTGGATGAAAAACTGGACATGAGCCAGGAATGGGTGTTCACAGCCTAGAAAACCAACCCCATCCTGGGCTGCACAACAAGAAGAAGCGTGACCAGCAGGTCGAGGTAGAACAATTCTCTTCAGGTTGCTTACTCACAAGATCATCTTTTCAGAGGGATCTGATAAATTAGAAAAGATTAAATGTGTAGGTTCTTTTAAAATTATCTTTGAGTGCTGTAGACATTACTATGTTTTAGAAAGGAGTGAACATTTCTGTCTCTTAAAAAAGGAAAAAAGTCCTCATCCCAACTTTGTTGTTGCTGTGCTTTTCTAAGATTCTATTAGTATTTGGAAGACTTCCTCAGAAAGAGAATCTCTTTTGTGCGGGCACTGTATATGCACATTGTGAAAACAATTCTCTGTCTCCAAGAGTTTATTGTTAAAAGTCCTGACCTGAAAGGGTTCATACATATGTATATTTTTATGCCATGTGAAATGAGTGGGAACACTTTCATTAGACTCAATTAGCGTTGTTCAGGGCCCAAGTATGCGGTTCAGACTGTATGGACTAAATGCCTCATCTGAATAGAGTTCTGTTAGGAGTAATGACTTAGTTTTCATTATTGTGTACCAATCTAGGCCAAATGATGTTTGTTACTTTTTCCAGCCATCAACATCTTACTGGTCGTGAAATCTCTATCATATACTCAGGCATCAGGATCTCACAAACTCATTTTTCCACTGAAAAGGTTGTCCAGGGTTGTCAGAATTTGCTACTTATATAGAAGGTAATTCCAGAGAATGAACTCAAACCAAAATGAAAAATCTGCTTTCTTCAGTTCCAGCAAATGAATACTAGATTGGATTATAAAGATAGTATGTGTGGGGGGGAAAGTGACAAAATATTTTGTTTCAAGGTTAGTATTTATCACGAAGTGACATGTCTTCCCTTAGAAACTGTATTCTATAGAAACCGTAAAACCGCCTGTAAAATGGAAAAAGGAGCTTGGCTGTTCACTCACGTTTCCTATCAGAGTTGTAAATCTTACTGTATTTTTCTTCAGTTTTGATGGTTAAAGCAGCTTTTACCTTCACATTTTCTATAAATCAATAGCCTAAATTTACTGTTCCTTTAAAAATCTGGTAAATACAACTGTATCTTTTTCCTATCCCGTCTGAAACACATTGGTAGGCCGTCGGATCTTTTGATACGTTGCTGCACTAGTGTATGACCTCAGATACCTCTTTGAGCCCCAGTGTATTTGATGTACATATGTGTGCTGTGTTCACACGCCTACTGCAGGAGAAGCCCCTCTGAACACCTGCAACATTGACCCTCTCCTTGGGTTCAGTCTTTTGTTTGCTAAACACTTCACGATAATAGTAGTATTTTAAAGGCCAGCATTATTTTTAGGTTAGTTACAGTACTGTAATGATTCCTTCTTACATCACAAAGTTATTTCCAAGAGGTATTAAGACTTGTTAATCCCATTTTACAGATGTCTTGGAAGGTTATACTGTTTGATGTAATGTAGGTCCAGTATGCTGCCAGCTGGAGAAAGCCATGTTTCATAGAACAGGTTTAAGAGAGGGAGGGAAAGAAGCCAGCAGTCATCTTACTCAGGTTTTCTCTTGATTGCAGTGGTTTCATGGTCTTTTCCATATCAGAGGCACAGAGGTCTGCCCTAGGTGACATCTTTACCAGGGCAGCAGTACTGGAGTGGAAGAGTTGTCCTGGTCCTTGGAGGTCCAGGCAGAGAACTACTGTTCTTCAGTGTATGTAAGAGCAGTCTCCTTATCCAGACAATACTTCTCCTTAATTTTTGTTATTTGTTGTGGTCAGGTGCTTCGTACATTAGTGGGTTGGTTTCGTTTGTGCATGTATTTTACTTTTTTAATGACTGAGATTGGTTGAAGTTTGGTACTGAGAGAGAAATCTGTCAGTTCGGCTGCATCTTTGCTATGGCTGGCAGCGATGTGTTTTCAATAAATGCACTTCCTGAAAGTCATGTCATTTCTCATCTGGATCCATCTGCATTGCAGGTAGTGTATCTCCAGGTCAAGTTTGTTGTTTGTTTGTTTGTTTGTTTTTCCAATCTGCTTCTGTTCAGGCACTGCTCATCTATCTACTTTAAATATAATTTTGGCATAGCTCACGTAATATCCAAAGGCTATTGTATGTTTGTGCTTCATCATTCATATTTAGTAAATTCACCTCTTCCAGGACATAGATTTTCTTTCTAACATTGCACTCAGAGTTTGTTTGTGTTGAGAAAGGGCAAGAAATAGCCCACTCTTCTCCTAGGTGTTATTTTCATTACCTGCAATTTACTGCTGTGTGCTATCTTATTCACCCCTATGTAACTGCAGAGAACAAATGTGTATCAATATTATAATAGTTCAACTGATCTTTCCAAGGCGATAGCAGCAGCCCCATAGTTCA
The DNA here is from genome assembly GCF_964273445.1 of Streptopelia decaocto. Lineage (NCBI taxonomy): Eukaryota > Metazoa > Chordata > Aves > Columbiformes > Columbidae > Streptopelia > Streptopelia decaocto. The sequence goes on from NC_138661.1 coordinate 56,315,609, forward strand.
GATTATTTAAAACATGCAATGTGCTTTAGGGAATAGTTTTGCTTTTCCTCTTATTAGATCTTTTCCTGGCTTCTTACCATCCTCATTGAAAGCCTAGACAGTTCAGATCCTGAACTGTAGTTTCTTTTTCCCAGTGACTTTGGTTTTGTTCTTGGAAGGTGAATAGCAGTTTTCTGATTGAACTCAAAGCTGGATCTCATTAATACAAAGCATATCTACAGTATCAGTAGAGCTCCCTTCAGCACTGAGAGTTTGTTGGGCTGTTTGCCCTTGGCCAGTGCTTGGTTATATATATATATCCTGTAATACACCCATCTTTCAATGCATTTTTACCTGACTCTGTTGATTTATTTTTTGAAAAAACTCATTCTGAGTGAAACATTTACACTGGATTTCTACAATTTCTTTTGGTTTCACATGCCTCTGAAGTCATAACAATGGGAGATCTATTTTGATGAACTATGCCAATTAAAACAGAAGAAAATTACAATTGTGTGGTCATCCTGAGGATTTGGCTGAAGTTGAGTTTAACAACTATCTACGTGGAATTAAGAAAAAAAAAACACTATGAATGTGTATTCCTGTTGTTACATTTTCTTTCAGTTAATCTCCCTGTATAATCTGCCATTTAGCTCAGCTGGGACACTGATGTTTTAGTTCTGTATGACATCCAAAGCAAGGACACAAGAAATTTAACAAGGGCAAGTGTTGAGTCCTGCATCTGGGCAGGAACAACCCCAGGTTCCAGTATAGGTTGGGAGATTACATATTAGAGAGCAGTGTAGGGGAAAGGGACCTGGGGGTCCTGGTGGACAACAGGATGACCATGAGCCAGCACTGTGCCCTTGTGGCCAGGAAGGCCAATGGCATCCTGGGGTGTATTAGAAGGGGGGTGGTTAGTAGATCGAGAGAGGTCCTCCTTCCCCTCTACTCCACCCTGGTGAGACCACATCTGGAATATTGTGTCCAGTTCTGGGCCCCTCAGTTCAAGAAGGACAGGGAACTGCTGGAGAGGGTCCAGCGTAGGGCAATGAAGATGATTAAGGGAGTGGAGCACCTCCCTTATGAAGAAAGGCTGAGGGAGCTGGGTCTCTTTAGTTTGGAGAAGAGGAGACTAAGGGGGGACCTTATTAATGTTTATAAATATATAAAGGGTGAGTGCCATGGGGATGGAGCCAGGCTCTTCTCGGTGGCAAACAATGATAGGACAAGGGGTAATGGGATCAAGCTGGAACACAAGAGGTTCCACTTAAATTTGAGAAGAAACTTCTTCTCAGTGAGGGTGACAGACACTGGAACAGGCTGCCCAGGGAAGTTGTGGAGTCTCCTTCTCTGGAGACATTCAAAACCCGCCTGGACATGTTCCTGTGCGACCTCACCTAGGTGTTCCTGCTCCAGCAGGGGCATTGGACTAGATGATCTTTTGAGGTCCCTTCCAATCCCAAACATACTGTGATACTGTGACACTGTGACACTATTCAGAGAATCTGGAAGGCACCTCTGGAGTTCTCCAGTCCAGTGTCCTGCTCACAGCACAGTCAGCTGTAGGTCAGACCAGGTTGCTCAGGGCTTTATTCATTTGGGTCTTGAAAACGCCAAGGATGGAGACTGCACAACCTTTCTGGGTGCCCAGTATTACAAGTCTGTGATTAGGTCTCTCCAAAGTCATCCTTTTTCCAGGCTGAACAAGACCAGCTCCTTCAACTTCTCCTCAGTACAAACGCTCCAGCTCCCAGACCTGCTTAGTTACTCTCCTTTGGGCTTGTTCAACATGATCAACATTTTCTTGTACCAGGGGGCTCAAAACTGGATGTGGTTTTCTATATGGGGTCTCACAAGTGCAGAGGAAGGAAGGATGTTTCTTAATCACTTCCCTTGATCTGATGGCCGTGCTCCTGTCAATGAAGCGCAGGATGCTGTTGGCTGCCTTTGCTGCCAGGACATGCTGCTGGATCATGTCCAGCTCACTATCCACCAAGAACCCAGGTCCTGTTTGGCCCAGTGGTCCCCAGCCTGTATTAGTGCGGGGCGCAGGGCTTTGCATTTGTCCTTGTTAAATTCCGTATGCTCCTGTTGACCCATTTCCTCCAGCCCATCAGTATCCCTCTGGATGGCAGCTCCACCCCTAAGTATATTGACTGGTCCCCCCAACTTGGTGTCATCTCTGCAAATGTGACAAGGGTGCACTCAGTTGTCTCCCCCAGGTTGTTGATAAAGATGTTATCTCTTGCCTGGGTGCAAATACTTATCATATGACTGAGGAGGGATGGAAGAGAAAAATATTAACAAATGTGTTTTCTGCATTGACTTACTGGAAAAAAATAGAGTACAGAAAGTTGGTTTTGTTCTTTTTAAATCCCCAAACCAGAACTGTTAGATGGGTATAATGAGTGCCATAGATCTTAATGTACAATGGACATTTAGATAAACTTCCCTGAAGCAAGTAGGACCAGAAATTCAGGAAGATTTTTGCGCTACTTTACCAGACAGGATTTGGAAAGAAAACAAAGCATTTGGTTCTGTAATTATTTGTGTGACTAAAAATTCAGTCTCTGCTCTCAGCCATCTGTCCTGTAGACATTACCTTTAGTGCCATTTGGCTCACTGGCACAGCATATGATCCTTGGCATCTTCTTTGTTTCTTTGGCCGACTTGGTGCTGATAATTCTGATACAAATATCTGTGTTCATATTCCTGCCTTTTTATCCATGTCCTTTTGCTTTATCTCTTTTAGTCCTTTTAAGAGTCTTCAGAAGAGCTGCACAGGCAGGAAACAATGCTGTATTCTTGGACCCACATGCTTTTATTTACTGTGTGAGAGTCACAGTGAAACAACTTTGTTCCTCTGAAGTTTCAAGTGGAGAAATGCAGTCTTCGTTTCTGCAGCAGCTGCGGTGTCTGTGCCGTACTGGTCAGTGCACTGGTAACTGGTAACCAGTAGTGGTCAGCTGTTGTCCTCTCTACCGTATGAGTATGGCATGTGAAAAATCCAAGAGCTTCTGCTGTTGCTGCACTTGGCAGTAGAAGAGCAAACTAAGATTGAATGTCCTTGGGCTGCTCCTCAATGAAGAAGATGGCCAGACTTTTCCTGGCTTAGATGGCCCGGGAAAGAGGTTACTCATTTTACTATAAAGATAGTAGCTGCAGTTTTTACTGTAAATCAGATGATGAGGCAACTGCCTTGGGGTGAGAAAACCTTGATGATTCCCAGCATGAGAGGAGCCCTCACAGTCTTTTGGAGTGATTTGTTTCATTTAAAGGTCTTTGATTAGGGTGTGTGTGATATAATAATCTTCACCCAAGAGGCTTCTGGTGAACTCAGCGTATAGCATACATGGGGGACCTGACCTTATTTTATGTGGGGACTTACAGGTGTTGGGACTTTGTAGAGATTGCTGGCTTCACTGGTTAGGAATTGGTCAAAATTCTCTTATTTGAAGAACCTAGCTGTGGGCCATTCCGTCTAGAGTGTGAATTCAGCCCGCAGGTCCCTGACCCTGTTTCACAGTACACTACTTTCACAGCAGCATTTCATCTGTTCTGCTGGAAAGCTTGTTCATAAAGGCTTAACAGAAACACTTTCCAGAGCAGTTGGGTTTTATGGTACTACAGAGACTTTATGGAAGTATAGAGATTATAGAGAAGTGTAATTTGGTGAATATGACAGATGGTATCCAATAAGCCGAGTGCTATCCCTTTGCAGGAATTTTATTTTGTATGTTTTTAGACTTCGTAATGTTCAAATGGCATATTACACCTATTCTTGTCCTTTTGAGTCAGCCTTGTTCTAAAAGATCCCATAACCTGCTTCTCTTAACATAGCAACATATCAGCTTTATTCACAGCAAGAATTGCATGGCAAAGATCTGGGTGATCTTGAAGATTAGTCTTCCATGGTACATATTTTTTTTCCTTCTATCTGGTTTGATCATCCTTTGTTTTTGAATTGCATTTGACAATATGGCAGAAGAAACCTGAGATGAAAATATCTCCTCTAATTTCCCATTGCCTCTGGTTTGGCCTTGTAAATGGATGTAATATTTTCTTATCTAATTCCTCATCTTTTTATAATGTGAACTGTTTGTTTCAGGATTTTTCCCTGACTATGAACATTCATTTTGCTTGTGCAAAGGTCCCTGATTTCACATGGAGTTTTTGGATGCTGCTGTTAGTAATGTTTTATCATGAAGCAGCAGAAACAGATGCAAGGGTGACATTTTTAAACATGTATGAAACTTTAGTGGCAGTATGTGTCTTTGCTTGTTTGACCAGGAACGCTTCTTACCACAATGAGTGCTGGGTGCAGAGATGTGATAGATGTGATTTTGGACCTTTGTCCTGGTAAAAAAGGTATTGTCATGGAAAATGTTCCTTTATGAAGCAGGAAGGAACAAAAACATTGCCTTGTTTTCACGCAGAAACAATAGAGCTGCTTTACTGTGTCAGACTTTTTCCTTAAAAAAAGAGTAATTATAATCAGTGACTACACGCAACTTGCACATTCTAATTGAAAACATTTCTTCTTGGCTATTTTTTCTTGCAATGGCATACTGGAATTGTTCAAACAGTAAAAGTGAAGTACTTGCTGTGAAATGTGGTGTTATTTGAATTAAGGCTTTCCCGATTTTACTTACATTGAAATCAGTCCCTGTGGAATTGCAGTAAAATGTAGCAAGATGTTGATTTATAGAAGCTCCTGCCTTCATCTCAGAAGTTTATTGTGGGGTTTCATGTAATCATGAAGCTTCATCCTTAAAACCTGATTGGTCTTTGGTTTCTTTCTAATGATTTTTAAGGAATATAGATCACAATGAGCGTAGAATACTAAAATTCTTGCTTGTATTTTTGTCTTCATTATGACATGTGGCAGTATATGAAAGTAATGCTTTGACAAAAAGGTTCATTTAAAGTATTTCCCTTTAGAAAATAGGAGATGTGGATATTTGCATCAAATGCCATGTTTAAAAGGTGAAAATATGCTATTTAAATTTAATACTTAGGTCTCTGTGAGCCTTGGTCCAGGTTGCTAATATGAATCTTTAAGATATATAGCTATAGGCTTGACTTCTTAAGCCCAACATCCAGTAAGCTCTAATGGGTCATTTGCTCGAGTTACATACGGATGGATGGGTCTTCCCTGGAGGAAATATATATAAGCTCTGATTCGTTAACTGAGTTTGGACAAGACTATTACTGCAAACCCGAAGTGCTGTTTATGATATTATAGATAGTGTAAAATTGCCTTTTGTTTTAAATGGGGTCAAAGCCACAGCCAAGATGCCAGGTGGATACATAATATTTGATCAAATGGGAGTAAAAGTGAACCTTGCTGGATCTTCAGGATGCTTCAGCATGCTCAGTAGATTGCTAATATGTATGCATTCTCTTCAATAATTCAAAGTTATATTTCTGTGTTAAGGCTGACTGAGTTTCATGCTACTGCCGGGATTTTCTAGCATCACATCAAACACATCAGCAGAATTGTTCTAACAGCCTCGCTCTCTCTGAGATTATTTGCTGTAGCTATCCTGCCATGTTACAACTGTGTTTTTTCCACTGTACTGGGCCTTTAGTCTCTGACCATCCCTGTTATTTGGACCACTGAGCAATGGAACCGTGGTCACTTCTGAAGCAGGGCAGGATAAGCTGGGTCCTCACCACGTGCACAAGTCTCTCAGAGGAAAGAACAATTGATTTCTGTTCTTTTCCAAAGACCAGGAAGGGCAGCAGCTGTGCTTCCGCTCCTCGACTTTTGTGTTTTCCAAAGAACAGGATAGATTCTCTGCATTTCAGCTCTTGGATCCTGGAGCATCTCTCAGAGGGTGTGGACTGCCAGACACTGTGGCGTTGTGGCGTGTCTGCTAAATGTTTCTGCAAGGTGTCACTGAAGTGTGAGAAAGGGTCGGTGCTGGTTACACATTTGCATCTCTGAGTCTGCTGCAGTTGTCTTTAAAGGCAGCAGGAGTGAGGGCCAGATGGAACTACTACAGGAACAAAGCTTATTGTTTATTCATTTGTCTATCAATTTATTTATTTAGTTAGTTATTAAAAACCTGATGTCCCTTAATGGCAAATCTTGGGAGTCAGTCTCAGGAGAGTTCTTCCATTGAAAATCAGGGAGTGTGAAATATTGGCTGCTAATCAGCAACTCCGAAGTCCATCAGTCCTGTAGAAAATATTAACAAAGTACATGGTCTTGAATTAGAATGTTCTGCTATTCTAGCTGGAGGGCAATGAAGATAATTGAGGGGATGGAACACCTCTCCTGTGAAGACAGGCTGAGAGTTGGAGTTGTTCAGCCTGGAGAAGAAAAGGCTCTGGGGAGACCTTATTGTGGCCTTTCAGTACCTAAAGGGGACCTACAAGAAAGCTGGAGAGGGACTTTTTACAAGGGTGTGTAGTGATAGGACAAGGGGTAATGGCTCTAAACCAGAAGAGGGTTGATTTAGATCAGATAATAGGAAGAAATGCTTCACCATGAGAGTGGTGAAACACTGGAATAGGCTGCGCAGAGCAGCTGTGGATGCCCCATCCCTGGGAGTGTTCAAGGCCAGGCTGCATGGGGGCTTTGAGCAACATGGTTGCTCTCACGGCAGGGAGATCGGAACTAGATGATCTTTAAGGTCCCTTCCAACTTAAACCATCCTACAATTCTATGATTCTGTGAACATGTGGGCTAAATTGGATCCTCTTTTCATTTGGACTTGCATAACAATTATATAGGCATTAAGGCAGAACTGCAGCTTTTCACTGATACTGGCATTGAAAAACTGTTAAAAGAAACAGTCTTGGTGGTAACGAGATTACTTTTAAGGCCTTTTCTACACTGTGGAAGGTTCAAAAGAGTGGTGTGTCTGTCTGGTGGGAGTGAGAATTGTTGAAATAACTGTATTCTGCTGAACCTTGTTATCACTGAAGAAAGCTGGAGTTCAATTTTAGCTGTGGAATGTTATGACTTAAATAATGCAAGGCTTGTAGTTAATGCATATTTACACAAGGATTGTGGAAAACAACCCAGAACTTTATAATCTATGAAGTGAGAACCTCCACCCAAAAACTGTGGATGCAAGAAGTTCCTGGAAGTTCCAGACAAGCTTGTGAGGTGGTTTTCAAGGCATGCTGCTTTTGGTGTCAGCTTTGATCGCATGTGTTCAGAGGCTTCAAAAACAACATCTTGCAGTAGAAGGGCAACATGGAGAGGTGTTTTAGCATTACAGCAGCCACATTTTTTTGGATGGAGGTTTGTTTTTTTGGCAGTCCTTTGGTGTGTCTGATAGTTGCTTTGCATTCGTGGAATGCTGAGTCAAAGCGAATCACACCCTTCCTCTTACTGGCATTTGTTACGGTGTTACTTAAACTGCCATGTTTATCCTGGTAAGGTTGGGCATAAAGAGACCTGAGGGATCTGTGCTTGTTTGCCTGAACCTGAATTTAGCTTGTGGCTTCACTGGGAGCCACAGGTGAGGTTTAGAACCCAACTGAGGACATCTCCCTGCTCCCTTGCTCCGTGCGGTGTGTTCTGCCAGGATACGGCGTGACGGGAAAGCAGAGGAAGTTCGAGTCATCTGGAGTGCTTGGACACCTTGTCTGTGGTACAGAATTTAGAATTATAGCCAATCCAGCCTAACACTGAAAGTCATTATATTCATATAAAGATAATTACTGAACTGGTGTTTTATGGGAATGTCTGAAATGTGTATATATAGCTCATTTAACATATCTGAGGGAGTCAGCATAGTCTGATTTATAAAGCAGAAGATGAGAAGAGATCAGAGTCTTCTCCTTAGCTCTGCAAATGACTGGTGGAGTGGAGCGATATTGGCTCTGTCCGTGCATTGCTGCCCCTGCAGTTCTTATGGTCTGTATTAGCATCGTTACGTGGTTTTGTCTTTTTTCAAGCATTGTCTTTAATGAGGAAGATTTGTTCAGGACATTAAGCCTGAAACTTTATACTTAGGCATCTTTTACTCAATTGTTTGGCCAAAGGTATCTATTCAGGTAGGTTTAGTTTCTAGCAGTGAAGCTAATATGTATTGCAGTTGTAGTGAGCGCTCTTGAAACAAAACTGGTATTGTTTACTGTGGAGGAATGTGTCTTCCTTTTATAACTTGTTTCTGTAATTTATTGAACAAAGAATGCTTGGTGTAAAGCAGAACATTTTGTGAGTGTGAGGGTTTTTTCTTTCTTTTTTTTTTTTTTTTTTTTTTTTTTTTTTTTTTTTTTTGTGGACTGTAGGTAATGCATTACCTCTGCAAGAGACAGTGCCATTTCTTACCCAAGGTACTAGGACAGCATAGTTTCGTTCTGTGGGACATCAGCTTTTTGTAACATACAACCTGACTATAAATTGTAAAAGGCTGATGCTATCAATAATGCATAATTATAGGTCTTTGATAGTGCTGGCATTGGAAAGGTGGCCCTCTGCATGCCTTTATTAGCCATCCTATCCAACTCTACTATGATGTTACTGTTTCCTAAAGAGTTTCTATTAATACATGGGAAACCACATTTTTAATTAAAGTTCCATTGCAATGCAATTTGGTTTTATGTGGGTCAAAATCCATATTAGTTTGTCCTGGATTTCTTCTTTTTATAGTTTTGGATTGTTAAGAGTGGTTATAAAAAAGGGGCTAATCTTTTATAAAAATGTATTGTAAGAGAAAATGAATTCTGCTTGTAAGAGGCAAATTGTGTCGTATAGAACTATTTTCCTTGTAGATTATACATTACAGTTTAAAAGATTTAATTATCTATGCTCAATGTTTAACCATAATGTTCTTACAATAGAGACCTTTGTTCTCCAGAAGTGTAGTCAGTAGTTTGATAAAATACTTCACAAAAATAATTTTCTGATTCCAGTGCCGTTAGTTTTTAACATCTAATTAATGAAAGTGATTTCATGTGCAGAAGCTAATCTCCCAACAAGCAACAATTAGCAGAATAAAATATGGCAATGCACAATACTGTTTGTCTTGCCAGTCTCTAAAGTTGAAGGGCATGACAATCAGTGTCACTTTTCAGATGTTCAGGAACAAATTCTGGTTTTCAGTGTGCAAAAGACTGGACAGGTAATTTTCCCATTTTAAAATTTCTGTAATTTCAAACATTGCTGAGTTGCTAAGCAGCTTCCTTACACTCCTCACTTTTTATATGCTTTATATGCAAGTTTTCAATCAAACCTCCTTGCTGTATACATTGACATCCTGCATTAGAATACAGTGGAGAAGAAAGCAAAATATAGACTGTGGATTTTGCATTTCTTTGTAAAGTGGCTGAATATGTATTTTTATTGAAGTTTATGAGAACCCGAGTTTTTCATGGACTGCATTTAAATTCTCTTGAGCCAACTTTTGCAGGTTAGGGTGGGCAAACTTCCATGGAACATAATGGTAGTTCCATATGGAACTACGCAGTGCAGTTCCATATGGAACTCCTGCAAAAGTTTGCTCCAGTGATTGTTGTTAGGTGTTGTTTTGAGTGGCAGATTTGTTCCAATGACGTACTCTTTGTCTTTGCAGTGTTCTGGATGATGAGGGGAGCAGCCTGCGTCAGCAGAAGCTTGACAGGCAGGTAAGATTTTGGTGGGGGACCTACTTACTCTCTAAAGTCTAGATCTCGGAGTAACGAAATCACTGCCAGATATGTATGGTAATTGATGGAAAATTGCATCCTCTGTTTAGGGAATGCAAAAGAAGTCTGACTTCCATTAGAACTTCCCTTAAGACTGTGGTCTGAGTGATTCTCATTTTCACTGCCTTGGACTTGTTTTAAGCTGACTTAGAATGTATTTGTTACCCCCTTGATGGACTGGAAAGGATAAGAGGTTCTGGCAGACATGCCAGCCAACCGAGGTTTACCATGAAGTTTTTACATATTTTCATTTTCGTTCCATGGATTTAGCCCTTGTGGCCATAAACTGGCGGCACTATGTGCTATGTTGCCTGTTTTGCTACTGTATTCCTACATGACCTGTACAAGAAACTGATTCAGAATCTGCCCCATGAAATCTCAGGGAATTTTGCCATCAAGTTTTAATGGGGTTTGAGGTTTCTTATTTTCCTTTGATTTTTCTGTGGTCCCCCTTTCATGAAACATTGTCATGTCTATAGTTAAAGCTGTGAGTTAAATTTTATGATTTTCTGTACATTTCTTTTGCCATTGTTTTATCAGCTTGCATGTCTACCAGCATCCTGTTTTCCAACTCAGATACTTTCTGTGTATGCCATAATCCTGCACTAGATTCTGATTGTTTTGAAGTCGTGTTGAGGCGTTCCACAGAACTTATGGAGCTGAAAGAGTCCAATATCCACTCTTGTCCTTCAGCTTTACTCCATCTCCTTTCTAAAAGAAAACAAATCACTGTACAGGACTAGGGAAATGGTAAGGTAACAGATAAGTAAAATTAATGGTTCAGTTCTCCGAGGTCATGGAAGAGGACTCAGAGAGCTGCCTATGGTGCCATGCAATGCTGAAGGTTTTGTTTTTCAGCAGGTCTAGCTGAGAAATTCAAGTGTTTAATTAAAGTTCATCTTGTGTAGTTGTTAAATTAGGCTCATGTCCAGCATTATCACTTGATTCTAGTTTACAGGTTACCTGCTTTTAATTTACAGAAACTTAAATTGGCATCCGTGCCTCTCGCCTCTGCATACCCTCCCATTGCTTCACAGCCTGTTCTCTCACACTGTTGTTTTCCCAGGAGTTATTTCCAAGCAAGCTCTGACAGCTGGTAGACAGCTCAGAAAGATCTATTTTAATTATTTGCTGTTTTCGGCAGAAGGTGTTTTAGCAGTGGGTTGGTTGTGCTTTTTTGGAAAGATTTCCTATAACCCAATATTCCAATATCCCACGTGCCAACTGCTGCCACTGGAAAACTGGAGGTGTGAAGATATCCATTGTTTTTCATCATAGATTGCTACTGTTTGGAGTCCAGTAACAGATGCTTTTCTTTGTCTTTTCCTCAGCGAGCATTGCTGGAACAGAAGCAGAAAAAAAAGCGCCAGGAGCCATTAATGGTTCAGTCCAATGTGGACAGTCGCACAAGAACACGCAGAACGAAACATTCGGAAGAACAGGCGCCATTGGTTGAGTCGTATCTTAACAGCAACAGCAGCACCATATATCATGGTATATGAATATGATCTATTGCATGTCGTAGTATGATGGTCTCCATGTTAAATTATGCTAATGAGAACAAAGGTTGTTGTTTTGGATTTTTTAGTAAATAATTGATATTGTTCACTTGTGTTTGGGGATAAAAACATCAGAACATGCAATGCTAGCCTAACAGGAGGGAGAAAGGTAACTGGCTGCCAGCTCAGTGCTGTGGGGAAGCCAGAGTGGCTTGTTCCTTCTGCTGTGAATAGTTAAGGTCTTCAGCCTTGGTTCCTACTGAAGTAAAGCTTATACTGTTCCAATCTATTAGTCTGCACATAATTTTGCTTAAGCCTGACAGTCTTAATAATAAATTTTAAATCTCTTAACTAATTTCAGCTAAGTTTGAATATAATAACTTCAAAGATACAGTTTTTCTGCAGGATTCTTTTAAATCGGTGATTAGTTATAGAAGAACATTTCAAGCTTGTATGATGTGGCCTGCGCTTTCTTATTAAAGATGACAGAATCCAGAAGGGACAGAGGCACTTCAGGTACCACAGCCATGGGGAAAAAATTACAATACCATTTCTGTATGGTTAGACTTCAAATAATTTAATCATCGGAAATAAATGCTAAGGAAACCAGCCATTACTTAGTTCTGTGGTCTTATGGCCTGTGCTTGTTGGCCCCCTAATGAGGGTAGGTGTATACTTTTCCTCAGGATTTCCAAGAGGAAAGCTTGGGTAACCCTTGTTCAATATGGTCTCTTGTAGGTCTCGTTCCAGGCTGCTAACACCTCCAAGAGTTTTAGAGAACAGAGATTTTTACATTTTCTTGTCACACAGATCGCTAAGTCAAATTTGATTTATAAGGGATTCATAAGCCTCAATAGCAAAAGGCTTAATTCCCTGAGTATTGATGGATATGTGCTACACAGAATTATCACAAGGAGGAAAAGGGAGTGGAGGACATGAACTGAAATCTAGTGGCACTGGAATGCAGTTGGCTGTTTTCAGGTTGGGAAAGCTACTCGGTGGCTGAGTACTTAACGTTTAACGTCTAAAACCCAAAACCTAAGATGCCTTTGTGAATCTACCTCTGGAAAAAAACAAAACCCCAAACCAACCAGTGTCCTACTCTTAAACAAACAGACAAAATCTTATTCAGTTGTCTGTGAAGTATGATGCTCACGCGATACTTTTTGTCTGCCCTATAATTTCACTAGTTGGTGGTCACATCTGTCTACAAGGTGATGGCAGATATTTACTGGACTAACTAATCGTGCTGCAAGAAATGCAGGTTTCAGAGTCTCTGCCCCCAGTTTGCAACTGGTGGAATTTTTTTGTGTGGTTACAGCTACTGAATTTATTTTTAGAAACTGGAAATTGCATTGATTAAATACTAAGGCTTCATTAATGACAGACCTTTTTTATCTTGCTTCTGCAAGCAGATAGGCTACCTTAAGTGATTTCTGATGGAGAATTGTTTTTTCTATTGGTATTCTTTTAATTGTGATTTTCTAATAATTATTAAAAACATCAGTAATATCTCTCCTTCTTTACTGTCATTTTCTCAGGGTCTGGATAGAAAATTTTAAAGATGAAACTAGATTGCTTTCCAGTCTGACTGAAGAATTTGATTTAGCATAATTTTTAAAAGAAAAATTAATCAGAAAAAAACATTTTTCTTTCTTTTTGCTTTCACTCAGTAACTTATCAAAGGTGCAGAACTTATCTAAGAAAGAGTATCTTATGGTAGAGAGGTGCCATTACATACTAAACCTTCTATATTGTCAGTTGAACAAGATTTTAATTTCCACAGATCAGAGAAACAGACATGATTGTCCCATAAATGGTAGCAAATTTAATATCTGCACTAACTGAGCTAAATTTTGCAACAGTTTGCACCAAAGTGGACTTTCTGACTTGAGATTAACTGTGCTCTTAAGGTAAAAGTGACCCTTCCTGTAAGGCTATACCACACTGTTTACTGGAATACTTACTACTTTGTTCTCCTTAGATCAGTTTGTTCTAAATTTGCCTCTCAAACCCTCTCAAGATTTCATTAGGTTTCAGAAAAGCAAATAAATATGGTAATGTTTCTCATATTGAACCCAGAGTTTGTTAATCCCTGGGGACAGCTGTCCTTGTAATAAACTGTGCAGTTAGCAAAGCCAAATGAGGACAATTTAATTACCTAGTAAAGTGTTTTATTGCCTTGTAAAATTCTTTGTTAGGAACGTTGCTTTTGAAAATCTTGTAAGAACTCCAGAAGTGTCTTTTTTTTGGTGTGGTCTTCTCTGGGAATGTGCGTGGTGTCTTCGGTTACACTGTTTTCATGGTCTGTAGCTGGGTTTTGGTGGCCATTTTTAACAGTGGTATTCAGCTTCAGGGTTGGCACTTTTTTTTCCCCTTCAGTGCGAACATTTGTATGTGGGAGTGTTGGATGCACGAGACATCTGGGCTGTTTCTAAAGAACCGTTCTGCTCTTTTCCGTTCATTTGTTTCTGTTATGGGCATGCTGATTTTAAGCTAAGAATGACTCTTTGAGGGGAGCTGATGGTCTGCTGAATGAACTACATTGCTTGGAGAAGCATGGTTGTGAAATCAATTCCTGTACTGCAAATGCTACAGAAAGAACACTTCTTTATACCTATCATCCTCCTCTACTCTCTTTTTTTCCCTTGTGCTACTTCTGTGTAGCACAAAAGTACTTGTTGATTTCAACAAATAATTGGATGCCTGTGTGGAGATATCTCTGTGGTACTTTGAGCAAAGTAGGTCAGAGATAACATCTCAGCAGTTCTGAGACGTGAGGCTTTCTACAATGGGAAATTTTCTTTCATATACTGCCGTAGCTTATTCTGATGCAGTTATCTGTGCTGCAATGGTTCCCTGATGGGCAACTCTACTCTAGAATAAAAACTCATTTCGTTCCAGAATAATTATCAGAGTGTGGAGTGAAAAGTCAAAGTCACTTTTATTCTGGAATAGAATGTTGGCCTGGTGAGCTATTTGTAGGTAGATATAGTGGAACAGCATATTTCACTAGTTAAGCCGATCATAAGTTTTTCCACGTAAAGGAGCCCTTGGCTGCTCTGGGACCTCTGCAGGGTGATTGCTGCTCATCATCTGGCTGCACGGGTGTTTTGCTTCATCTAGCTTGGAGCCAAAGGGAAGCGCAAGGTCAGCTTAAGATGAGGTAGGATAGAGGGATATTAACTAAGGGCTGTGACTGGGCTCAGCTGGGGCCGCTCACAGAGGGGATAATACAGATGTGGCTTTCCTGCTGTTGTGTTGCTCAGGTTTGAAGATGCTGGGACCAGTTTAATTCACCATGAAACTGAGCAGGTACAGGGCTCTTCTGAGTTTCTTTTAGTTGGTTTAATTAACAACAAAATGTCTCTGCTGAAAGTCTGTCTCCACAGAGTAAGAAGTATTGCCAGGATCACCATACTTTTTCCTGGGTACCTTCAAAGCAGTGAGGTGACATGCTGGTAGGATGAAATGGTATCTCTGTTCCCTGCAAGTGTCACTAGTAATTCCCTGGATGCTGTGAGACTTTCAAGGAGATGGGTGCCCTTCCACCGAGGAAGGGGCTCTGCAGAATTCAGCAAGCCCAGGTCTCCAGACAGACCATTTCTTAGTTCCTGCCCATGTGTCACCTGCAGGTAAAAGTTTTCAGATCCTGTAGCTTGTAATTGACAGTATACCTTTTAAAAACCTTTTGGTTGTTGGCATAATGCGTAATTAACTAATAACAACAAAAGTATTTGAGTTACCTGCGGGAACTGACGTGAATTAGATTGAACAGTCCAACCTGAGATAAAATGAATCCTTGGCACTCTGGTCCATGAGGGGTTAGTCTGAGCTCAAGTATTAGCCAGCAGTAACGCAGTGATTGCCTGTCAGCATCTGTACATAAGGTAGGACCAAGCATGCAGGAAATTGCTTTTGTTACTTGGAAAGGATTATAGAGATATATTTTATGGGAACAGAACCTCTTGTTTTATAATCTGTGCATCTAGAAACATGGGCACTGTAGTAGAAATCGTTTCATGGCAGCATTTCTCGATAAGTCCAGGACAAAGTTGAGTATATGGAGGTAATAGAAAGTGTTCATGTAAAATGATTAATGCAAAGTCCCTTTTCTTTTCCTTTTTCATTTTTTCCCCACTGAAATTGAGGTATTAATATAGTTTGGGGATTGTAGGTTGGACCATAAATTATCTGCTTGCTATTTCAAGCAATAGCTATCCTTCCATTAACTTCCATGATTTTTGGCTCCAGTTGTTAATATTATAAATGCCTCTTTCTCTTGCACTACCAAATACAACTTCGTCACTATTTCCTCATTATAAATAGCAAAATAAGAACCATTAACAACATTTTGTATTGCTATTAACTTTACATTGTATATAAAAGACAGCAAAGTCATTTATTCACTGGGATAAATTTAATCCTTCTGTGTAGCAGAGATCACTTACAAATGGCTTTGTCTTTCTTGTGTTCTTATTTATTTTTGATTCAGCATCCTTCATAAAGACATATTGCTACCTGTTTGTTTAAAGTTTTTATTAAATTTTGCTTGCCATTTTGTAATGCCTCACAGTCACATCTGCTGGTCTGTTTTCATTTATCTCTACACCACTTGTTTTGTGAAGTTTTTTGAAAACCTGAACAAACATTTTAGCCTGATATGACATTGCAAAATTCTGCTATGAGTACAGTTCTTTTCAGTCTGGCTTGCAAACACAAGCTGAGTGTTCCTGGAGCCAAGTAGCATGCAGAGATACACTAGTTACTGCAACAATTTAATTACATTATTTAATTACATTTAATGCAAATGATGAAAGCCCATTTTTACAGAGAAGAGTAATTTTACTTCTGTGAAAATGTCGAATTTCCATTGGGGACCGATTTTTCTTTTCACAGCACTGAGGAAGGAAGTGATTTTGAATGAGTGCCAGATATGCTTTCATTAATATTACCATACTTAGTTGCAGCTGTGGCTTTATTTTTTTTTAAGACTTGAAATTAAAAATGTTTTCAATTAGATGCTCGCAGAGCAATTTACATGGCAACTTCCAATTTAGAGATTTAGACTAACCATGTGTAAAAAGACAAAATTACTTTCTTACTTTCCTTTGACATTTGGCAGCTCATCTAGATGTAATGGCCATGTGGTGCGTTGAACAAACTTCTGATGACAAGTCATAGCTCTGGGTTGTTAAATTTGATGTGTCATTCTGCTCCTGTGCCATGAATGATGAGAGAGAATTTTCTGATGACTGTCGAGCTGTCAGCTTTATAAGACGACATCAGTTAACCATTAATTTAAAAAAACATACATTTGCATGTTCATCAGAAGAGAGTCTTGTCATCCCTGTTTTCCAGTGACCTTGAAATGACAAGGTATTAGTTTATTTTTTGAAGACAGCAAGGAATGTTCTGTGCTCAAGACTACTAATACTGAGAGATCAGGCAGCACTCCAAGTATCACATGGGCAAAATACTTAACTTCCAATAAGCATATATTCTGACATCTCCCTTTCAGATGCAGTCTCTTTGCCTTCATCCTTTAAAGCATCTTCTTGACTTATCAGCAGTCCTTGCTGCACCAGAACATTTCCAAAATAAACAAACTAACCTGGCAGCAAGGATCAGAGAGCAGTGGGTAGCAAGTGGTTTAGAGGTGTTTTTGTTCTTGGTGCTGGAAGGTTTGAGAAAGCGGTTTAGAGGCAATTGCTCACAATTGCTTGAAAAACGCCTTTCTCCTTGCTTTCAGGTTCCACTTAAAGTATATTTACTTTCAGTTACCACTTCACAACTAGCCATTATCTTCTGTGCTCTGACAATCGCGGTGTCAGGGAGCAGCAGGGGCCAGGAGGTGAGGGTGACCCCAGCAGATGTGGCACCATCCCACCAGCTCCAAGCACGGCGGGCAGAGCCGGCCACTGCTGTTGGGATCCTCAGCGGTCCCAGACATGGCAAAGGATGGAGCGAGGCCAGGAGACAAGGCTGTGATGCACAGAGGAGGGGTCCATGGAGTGGATGAGCTGCCCAGATGTGGTGGCAGGGTCGTCTAAAGAGGCTCAGCACCCACAGCATCGGAGGGAGTGGGTGGAAGCCCCCAGGGAGGCTCATCAGGGCAATTAAAGCCCACTCGTGCCCTCAGAGCCCCGATACACAAAATAATTATGTCATTTCTTACTGTCCTTAATCTTCCTGGCAGAGGTTTTTCATGGATATTTTTAGCTTTCCTTATTAATTGTCTTCTTTCCCAAAGAGTATAATTGATTGCTATTAACTCTCCATTTCACATGCTTCCTTTTCTTTCCCCCTCCCCAGGGGCAGACGGCAGATATCTGGGGGTTAAGAAGAATCTTTTGTTTAATTCCTTCTTTTGTTCTTTCTGAGGAAATCTCCTTATAGCAATGAGCTTTTGATAATGTCCTTAAGCAGCACCATGTACACTTGTTCCTTTTTTTCTCAGCCTCTTCACATTCAGTTTCACTTACGAGTTTTCACCTTTGTAAAATCAGCGCGATCAACACACCAGTGTTAGATGTGTAACCTGCAAGGAGCCACAGGGAATTTATGGGCAATTTAATTTTTTGGGAATCTGGAATCTGACTGTAAGTTATTAGTTCCAGGGGTACTGCCTTTGATTATAAGCATTTTGAAGCAGAAATCAAATCCTTGTATGTGATCAAATAGTACCTGACATACCAGAGTCCTTCCCATAATTCAGGCCCTTGTATTTAATTAATTTTATTGTCTACATAAAACTAATAAAAATATTTCATCGTATTGGAAAATAGACTGGCTTTGCCCATCTTCTGAATGCCTATGATAGAATCCCGTGTCTTCTAAGTGGCTGTAGAAATGCTAGACCAGTTCAGAATCTAAGTTAATCAAATAAAGTAATAATGAACAACAGCATAAATAAGCAGCAGGATGCACTAAGGCTAGAACTTTACAAAGTAAAATAGGAAGCTATTTTTGTGGCGAAACACAAGGGCATCACAGGCAACAGTAAGGACAACCAATTTGCATCGGTTTGTTAAGGAACACCCCGACTGAACTGTAGTTTGTGTTTGTTCGCGTGATACTCATTCGGGATTTCACTTTTACTGCTGAGAGAATGTTGCTAAATGAAATTAATATTTGCCTTATACAGCTGAGTTAATGATTTGCATCACATACCACATTGTCTGGCTCAGCCTCTTTCTACTTCAGGTGTTTTCCAGACAAACTGCACAAATTCTTAATGTATCCATTAAAAAAATCTTTTTATTTTTGTGATTTTTTTTTCACTCACTTCATTCTTAAAATGTACTGATCAAAACCACTTGTTTTAGCACATGGGCTTTTTATGTGGCAGGGATTGCTAAGTTATGATTCATAGATTTGTTTGTTTGTTTCTTCCTCTAAGACCACAAGTGTGCAAGCACTCTTACAAATACAAATGGTTATGCAAATAGAAAAAAAATCTGCATTTTCATTGCGTGCTACTTTGAAACTGATTTTCTGTGCGAACATCTGATCATGAAGGCCAAATGGAAAAACACGCTTTGCACATTCATTCACTGAAATATGTATGGATAACCGTCTTTCAATATTTTTTTCCCGGTTCTGTGTTGCCTGTATCACAGAGACAAATTACTTACTTACGAATTATCCTTTTGTTTGATTGTGTGTTGTAGCTTCATCCCCATAACGTGCAGCGGTGTCCAGTGCAGGACTGGTTCATGGGAGAGGATTCTCTTCCCTACTTCCAGCACTTGGCCCATGGCCATGCAAGGCAAAGCCAGGACACTGCCCCTCTCTGCTTTGGCGCAGGTCCTTCTGCACTCACCTTGTGATACCTTTTCATCTCGGATCCTGAATTATTATCACAATCTGTGCTCTTTTCTGTCTCCCCAAAAGTATTTTTTTTACAATACTGTATTGAGGTTAGTAGTCAGTACTTGATTTAATGAACAGGGATGAATAACACTAAAATTAAAGTCATGTCACTGTTTTATTTAAAAGCTTGTCATTTTTCTCAAAACTCTTTCTTACAACTTATGAATGCAAATGAGCGTGAGACCCAGATCTGAGAGTCCAGTGTTATTTGCTGGTTGGAATTCTGTCTTACCACAACACATGCTCCTCCATTTTTGTCTTGTCTATATGAATTATAGTACAAACAATTCTAATAGAAAAGGAAAATCTGTGTTTGGTTGTTTTTTTTTTAAGTGACGATTTTAATAATCAGGAGTGGGGCACAGGGAATATCAGGCTAGATTTTTCAAGTGTAGTCTCCTATTGGTTAAGATAAGTACCAATAGGGATTTTTAAAGTTGCCTAAATTTGTTTTTGTATTTCTTTTAATGTATTTTTGAGTGACAGTCTTTGAAACTCCATCACTGTATATTTAAGGTGCTTGATATATTTGTCCTGTGGTACCACCATCATTGCTTTGAACTTTTTAATGTCCAACTAAGGACATAATCATATCGTAATATCAGTGAACATTATCTAGGGAGTCCAGTTTATCTCATTTTCCATATTCAGGCTTTCCTGCAGAGAACCGTAAATTATTTTATGGGGCTATCCAGAGTCTGCGGAGAAACCAGGTTAGTTTGCCTCAAGGTTCTCATCCTACTGAGAAGGGAAGTTCTTGTCAGACTGTTACTCAGTGATCCGGAGATGTAGCAGAGGGGAGAGGGGAGGACTTCTGATCCCCTGATGACATGTTTGAGGATAACTGTTGCCTCCACAAACTGCTCAGTTACCCCTTCATCTGCACAAAGACAGACTGGGGGAGGTGCTGGTTCGAGAAGTTCAAAGCTCCATGTGCTGATGACCAGCTTCCGAGTCAGTACAGAGGGTGTTAGAAATGGTTGTTCTTACAGCTTCCCAGGGCAGGAGAAAGCACTGGAAAGAGAACACTTTTTTTTAAACTTTGCTCCACATCTAAATTTGTACCACTTTCTACAACTACCTGAAAGGAGGTTGTAGCATGGAGGGTGTTGGTCTCCTCTCCGAAGTATCAAGTGATAGGACAGGAGGAAATGGCCTCAGGTTGCACCAGGGGAGGTTCGGATTGGATATTAGGAAGAAATTCTTAATGGAAAGTGTTGTCAGGCATTGGAACAGGCTGCCCAGGGAAGTGGTGGAGTCACCATGCCTAGAGGTGTTTAAAAGGCATTTAGATGAGGATCTTAGGGACATGGTTTAGTGGCAGAGTTATGGTTGGACTCAATGATCTTAAGGGTCTCTTCAAACCAAAATGATTCTATGATCAATCTGTTGGACCCACTGAGCAAGGCAGGTCCACAGATGTCTCTCTGTAGGTTGGCAGGCTTCAGCAGACAGCCCATGGACCAAAGTCTGGAGGGGCCCTGTGGACAGAACTGCTGTGCTGCATGAACTTCACGCCCTCCACACGTCAGCAGGCAGCACCTACACGAGGGTGTCTGGGGAGGTTAGTGCCTATGGGCAGGAGGAGACCCATCCTTGTCCTGTGCAAGCATATAGCCAAGCCTCCTGGCACTCAGGGCTGTCCTGAACTGAATTTGTACAGTCAGTAGCACAACTACGTAATGTCTTTGGTAACTGCAGTCACAAGGGAAAACACTACTGAGCGGATGAGCCTTCGCTGAGGTCTGCTATTTGCTGAATTGTTAATAGCTAAGAATAAGATGGTGGGGTTTTGTGGTGGAGATGGTATTTTGGGATTTGATTTGTATTTATTTTAGAGGTAGTGCTTTAAATGTAATGTTAAAGCTCATAAAAGCGTCCTTTAGAAACAGGAAATGTTGTGCCAATTCCTTGCATGAACCCAGCTGCAGTATCTGCACATTTATGGTTTAAATCTTGTTTTTCAGCCTCCATCACTAACATCGGAAAGTCCTGTTTACCACAAAGAGCAGTGATGGTCTATGCTCAAAAAGGCTACTGGACTGAAATCTTGTTCTCTGCCTTACAGAGTAAAGCCATGGAAATATTTCTTTCTCTGTCCTTTGGAGATCCATCACAGTACTTATAATCAGATAGCTCTTCCTGAAAGTGATTAAACAAAAGTAATTCAAAAAGCTTCAGGTTTTTACTTGTTAGATCAAAGGATGGCTGACAAGGTAGTGAAGATAGGTCTTTAACTTTTAAAATTAACAATGTCAGAACGTTTCATCATTTGCTGGTTAATCATTGCTTTGGACCAAGTAAAAGATGCTTCATCTGATTCAATTAATATGGCCATATTTAAAAGGATTTAGAGAACTGTCTGGTCATTTAATATAGGTAATTTGTAAAGTACTGAATTTAATTATAACAGGGATTATCATCTTTAAAACAGTTAAAAGACGACACTCCAGTTTTTAAAGAGAAACTGAGCTACAAATATAGGACAGATTGCTGGCTTGGCAAATTACACATACTTAAAGACTGTGGGACAAAGACTTTTTGGTTCCTTGCTTAGTCCGAGGCTTCTAAGCCCGTGGAAATAGGAACCAGTGTACTGCCTTTTATGTGCCATTTCCCTGGTGTCCTATGCATTCACTCCTTTGGTTATGTCTTATTCATTTCCAGTGCTCCTTTACACTCAGCAAAGGGACTGCAACCTTGTGATTAGTGTATGATAAAAGACAGGAATGAGGAGCTGGGTAGTGACAAGCTGTTTCTTTGGGCTTTTAGTCACTCCTCTAATAATTTAATGTGTGTTCTCTATGGAACTTGAACTCTTCCTTTGCATAATGAGAAAAA
Organism: Streptopelia decaocto; assembly: GCF_964273445.1. Classification (NCBI taxonomy): domain Eukaryota; kingdom Metazoa; phylum Chordata; class Aves; order Columbiformes; family Columbidae; genus Streptopelia; species Streptopelia decaocto. The sequence goes on from NC_138661.1 coordinate 56,337,454, forward strand.
GAGCGTGTGTTTACTGAGTGCCTGAGATGCTCATTGTGTTGTGAATGTAAAGCTATTCATACCAGACTGCCGTGCTGGGGAGAGCAGCCTTGGGTTTATAAGCTCCAGTATACACAGATATCACTAAATCCATTTAATCTTACTCCTCTGAGAATCTCTTCGGTGTTTCTGTTGCTATTCATGCACATGAAGGATTTGGTAAACAGGAAAGTTGCCTCATGGGCCAGAAGCCCAGGGACAATTTCCCCCTTCAAAGAAAAGATACTGGCAGTCCACGTCATTGAGAATCATTTGGTCTTTTGGGGGTTTATGAAGTTTGTTGGGTTATTTTAAAAGTAATTTTATGGGCAAGCAGTTCTTTCTGGTAAGATTTCTTAATGGATTATCCTTTTAAAGAAAGTATCTTAGTTATGGGAAAAAGAAGGGGGTGGTGGGAGGCCCCAGGTGCCAGGGTGATACCCCTCTGAGATGAGCAGGTAGGTGGGCACAAAGAGGTCTGTGGCAATCAATGATGACCAGCAGCTGGCACTGAAATATCTTAGTGCCCTCTTACAGGTTCTGTTGTTTGAGGTGTGAAGTTCGATGATTCCTTGATATATTTCACAAAGGTAATTGCTTTTATGCCTTTGTGAACTCAATGTTATTTCACTTCAAGGCTTGGCCTGGCCAGGAGAAAGAATTATTGTGTGTGTTGCTTTCACAGATTAAAATATTGACCTTAAAGTGTGTCATGCTTTTAGAAAACAATAAAGCTGCTTTTTGCTTTGAAAACAGCTAGCACTGCATGAATTATGCTGACGTTCACAGTTTATGCCATGCATATTGTGTTGGGACTTCTAAAGAATTAATTTGTGTACATTACAAAGTGCGTGGAGATTTTAATTTAAGCTTGGGTATAGTTTCACCATAAAATGCATGGCCGTTCTACTCATCATACTGTGATACAGACAATTGTGCAATATATGTTTTGAAAATAACCTTCTGATGATTCCTTGTTTACTGTGTTAGGATGTAGCTTTAAGCATAGGCACTACAAAGTCTAAATAAAACTTTTTTGCCTTCATTCTGCCACTGTTAAAGATCAGTCTGGCAGAGCTTTGCTGTGAGGAAAAGCGCTTCCTACAATAGCTTAGCAACACATTAATATTCTGATGTTACTTTGAAAGTTAGGAGCTGATATATTATTGGAAGGAAGGAAGGAAGGAAAAAAGTTAGAAAATACATCTCAGCTAACCTAACACTTTGAGGTTTTAATGTAGCCTTGCAAATTCTGTTTTATTTGCCTCTCCTCTCTGCATGAATTGTCTGAAATACCAAACTCTGCTATGTCTGCTTACTCTTTTGTGCTTTCACAAGGTTCTCAATTCATTCTCTCTTGTCTCTCTCCCTTTGTTTCCCTCTTCTCTCTCTCTGTCTTTTTGGTGGGGTACCCCGAACCTCTCGAGCAGTGCAGGAGGCCGAACAGGAAGATGTAAAGGTGGTAGTGGATGCCCAAGCTCCGAAACCAACTAAAAAAGCCAAGGGAGCAGCTGCGAGCTGTCAGACTGGCAGCACCAGAAAGGAGAAAAAAGGGAAACACAAAGGTTAGCTGCATGCGGCTGAATGTCAGATGTTGAATTGACTGCAAAATACTTCTTGTTATTTTGTTGTTTGTTTGTTTCTTTTTTTTTAATTTGAATTTCTGAAAATTGCCTAAAAGTCATTTCTTGAAATTCTTATGAGACTAGAAAATGTGAGTGACCTGGTGTTGTCTTGGCATGTGCAACCTGGGGGAGTGAAGAAGGGCTAAAATTTGTAAGCTGAGTCTTTTCAAAGGAGAGTGTTTGTTCCAATAAATGGGCATTTTGAAAATCAGTTCAACAAAACCAAGGTAACATCCTCAAAGGGGTTTTTCAAGTTGTTACTTCAGTGTTACTCTGTCCTGCCTGCTTGACACATGGAAGATGTTTGTATGAAAAATTTTCTGCAGTGACTTTGGATAAGATTAGGTAGGCAAAAAAAATACACCATTGATAATGACAAATGGGTAGGGAGAAATGACATTACCATTATCAGATTTACTGTTTGAGCTACATAGACCAGATGGAAGAAGTAACATGAGCTACTTTAGAGGTATTCAAATTATATATATGTATGCACACTCACAAAAAGAGAGAGGTTTTTGTACCACATAGAGTTTCTTTTTACTTGATGGTGAATGACTAATGACATTAATACCTTTCCAATAATTTTCAAATCTATTTAAAGAGAATGAAGAAAATGCAGGTGGTAGCAGAACCCTGTAGTGGAACTTGTATTGATTTTTCAGTTACTTTTAAGAGTAAATGTGATTCTTAATAAAAGATTTTATAATAATACTGAATGGATTTGCTAATAACTTCAGATCTAATGAAAATGGATGATGGTTATATGGTTTTATACCATTTTATGGCACAAGAGATTTTGTTGGAGGACATTCTTTGGTAATTAGACCAAATCTTGGAAATTTTAGGTTCTGCTTTTAGCTTTGCCATTGCTTCAGGTTTTGTCTCCGCTCTGCTCTGACTGTAACCTTCGTATGTCCTGTAAAGGAGCAGGATGGATGCTGAGGGGTGGATGTACTTTACATGCTAAAATAGCATTTTAAAGGTTTCTGTTAGTATTTAGCTATAGTGAGCATTACGTTTCTAAGAATAGCCAAGCTCTCTGTGATTTAAGAAAAAAATGAATCTTTAGACCAGATCCTATGAATAATAAGCTAATTCAGAGCAAAAATCATTGAATTATACATGAATAGCTCTTGAAGCTGTAGAGTAATGATCGTACTCTGGTCTTAGATGTGTAATGCTTTTTTTAAGTGGCTCGAAGAATGATGAAACGATGATCAGAACAATGTGCTAAAGACAGAAGCAAGGGAAATATTAGGTTTAATGAGGTTACGCTGACATAAAGCAAGAAAAGGAATATGGCTAATTGCTCATACAGAGCTGATTGAGCCTCTCAAATTAGGGGTCAGTGCATTTTGTAACTCTGTGATGGGTAGTACGGCGTTTAGCAATTTTTTCTACATCTGTGATTATTATTGGTATTCTTAATGGCAGTATCCAGCATAGACTGTGCCCATTTTAAAAAAGAAATGTCATTTTTGTGGGACAGAGCCTGCAAATGCAGCAAACTGGTGGCATTTTGTAGTAGCTTAGTTCATTAAACTGGTATTTCTGAAAGCTTTGCTCTCACAGTTTATTGTTTGCCATAACACTCAGTAAGAGAAAAACACCCAAAATGTTGTCTTTGCAGTGGGGATAGTGGATCAAATTCTGGTTTGATGTTTGATGCTAGTAAGGGGTGATTAAGGGTGCTAGTAAACCTGGTGTAGAGGATGACAGCATGGTTCAATGGAAAAATAATGCAAATAAGTGAAAATGCAGCAAAAACCTATGAAAGTGTGCGCCCTGCATAGTATTACAAATACAAAACTAGAGCATGCTCAGATCTCAAATACTTTGGTGATTCTTTAAAAACTGAGATTCCCGAAAGTATTACAGGTACATAGATAGTGGTGTGAGTTTTTCATTCAACTGGGTTTTTTCTCTGATGTAGGTTTGTGAAGAAATTAGTAAATATGTCAAAGTGCTTTTTTTGGTTGTGTGCAATGAATGGGGCCAAAACAAATCAGGAAAATAAAATGGAACCTTTAAAAGAAAAAAACAGAAAACCATGAAAAGCCGTGAGTTAATTCAAAGTGAAGTCTGATACGAAAATTCAGGAATCATTCTGTGAAAAGCTGATGTTGGGGGTTTGTGTTTGGTTTTGGTTTGGTTTGTGTTTTCCCTTAGCACTCTTGCACTCATAGCATGTAAGTACGCTCTAGGAAAACCCTGCTCTGAACTGCACTGGTTCACACACTGTCATGGGCAATATAGATGAAGATTTTTGTCACTGAAATCAGGAATCTGGATGTGTTTGAAACGTTCAAATAAACGATAACTTCCCGGTATATTTTCATTTATATTGTACACTTAACGTATATAGGATGCTGGGTATTCCCTGCTGTCTTTATGCCAGTCAGAAAGCAGCTGAGCTGCTTTGACACCCAGCACCCTTTCTGCCAGGATGGCTACTGCACGTTTTGATTTGCTTTGCTCCTTCTTTTCTCTCTTTCACGCCTGTCTGTCTGTTTTGATTTGTGCATCCTGTCCCATTTTCAGATGTAACAAGCAACTACATTAATGCTGGCTGGCTAAGAAAGCAGCACCATTTGCTGGATAAGGAGCATCTTTTCTCACGGTAACGCTTCCTTCCTGACGGAGGGAGGGAAGTTCGTGTAGAGTTGATTTATCTCGGCTTCCCTGTGCATTAAAGAGCAAGGGTAGGAGGAACAATGAGTGAGTTTCCACCAAGAAAAGTCCTGTTATTTCCAGATCTGACAACCTTTTCAGGCTATGCTTTGGCAGCACATGAACTTGATTGTGAAGAAGTCATTTTGGCCTCCTCAGCATAGAGATTTATGAAAGTACGGTTCCTGCTGCGTTTTTCTACATTTCATCAAGGTGAATTTAGAGCTTTGTGCTCAAGCATTTGCTTTTAGTTACCTGATCTGGTGTTAGCAATAATCTTTCTTTTGACGGCAATTTGGACTAAATCACCTGGAGAGGTCCTTTCCTAAAAAAATTTCTATTTGCCCCCTTTCCCTATAAACAAATCCCTTTGTGATTTTTCAGTTGCTTGAGCCCGTATCAGTGGATGACAGCCTGCATGAGAACAGGCATACGCTGGGAAAAAATATTGACAGCTACAATATAGTTAAGGTTATTTAGTGACAAAAAATAGACATAAGAAATGCTTTCCCCCTTTTTAAACATTCTGATTTTTCAGTAAAGTCCTTTCGAGGAGAGTTTCACCCAACAGTGAGATACATATATATATATAAAATTAAAGCAATGGAGTTTTAGATTTCTAGAAAATGACAGAACCATTGCAGTGAAGAGACCTTCAGGATCATCGAGTCCAACCATAACCTAACCTAACTCTAGCACTAAACCATGTCCCTAAGAACCTCATCTAAACACGTTTTAAACAGCTCCAGGGATGGTGACTCCACCACTTCCCTGGGCAGCCTGTTCCACTGCTTCACAACCCTTTCCATGAAGAATTTCTTCTTAATAGCCAATCTAATGGAATATCACGATATTTCATTCTAGCAATTTTATTAGAGCTTCCTAAGCACTTGTTCTGAGAAAGAACCTTTTTCACTTATTGATTTGTGCAATGCTACTTTCTTGTACCACTGTTCTGGAAGTAAATGTTATTATCCTCAGTGGTCACACTACTTGATAAATGCAGATTTCAAAAATATAATCAACTGTTGGTTTGTCTTTTTAAACTTAAAATGTAGATCACTTCAGACAATAAAAGCAGAAGCGGGGTTTACTTTAAGCCAAGTTCTTCAAAGGAACACTGTCAGCATGTTTGGAGAGCAAGGGCGTTCTTGTTGTAGAGCCCTTGTTGTATATAACTGAGGTCAGAAAATGTGGCTTGAGATTTTCTCTTCCAGATCCCTCCTGCCAGACCTCGATCAGTTCTTCAGATCTGATCTGCAAAGGACTTAAGCATAGTCTTAAAACTTGGTCTGTGAGCAATATGTCTGACTTCATGTGTTGAATTTGTGTCTTAAATGCTTTTTAAAATAAGACCAAGAATTTTTGTATCCTGCATTTTGCAAAGCAAAGACAGAAATACTTGTTTTCTGAGTTATGTTCCTTTCCTGATATGTAATCTTGTTTACCATTCACTCACAAATCTCCGTTAGTTCTCTCTGATGTACTTTTCTTTTTAGCTTCTTTTTTACTTCCTTAGTTTGCAAGTGTCCTATGAAGAAACTCTTAATTTATTAGAACAGTTATTTTCAAATAATCTAGAAATCTGCCTTTTCATGGTGTCCTAGGTGCAGTAAAGACCCTCTGTAAATTATCAGTTAATCATTCTTTCCTGTACTTAGAAGTTCGTGTAAAACAACCAAGAGGAAATATCATTTGCTGAAAACCTTTTCAGAGCAAAATGTGTGCATTTGACCTTCTCCCCCAACCCCTCCACCCTCTGAAAGTTTTAAATACTCTTGCTTGCTTATCTCTTGAGCGATGAAATAATAAAAATTGGGGTTCTGGCCTATCCTCTTTAGTTTTCTTATTCTGCTCTAATATTATAGTGTCATTAGACTGTGATGACTTTGAGAAATTTTCTGATGGGGTGTCTAGAAATGCTTCATTTCTGTCCAGTTTTGAAAGGAATTTCTGCTCAAACCCATTACAGATTCTGGGTTTAGACAGGACTATTCAACAGATTGATCTAAGCCTGTGTTCAGCATGACTATACCCTTAGTTCCCCACTTGCAAATAGGGTTAGGGAGTGTATTTCTTTTCTGCAAAATAATGTTGAAGATTGTGAAGCTGAAATAAAAATGCATGAGGCTCAAATGCATACCCAGAACTGCACTTAAAGTGCTCTACTAGTGCCATTGTGGGAGGGGAGGGGAGGGGAGGGGAGGGGAGGGGAGGGGAGGGGAGGGGAGGGAGGGGAGAGGAGAGGAGAGGAGAGGAGAGGAGAGGAGAGGAGAGGAGAGGAGAGGAGAGGAGAGGAGAGGAGAGGAGAGGAGAGGAGAGGAGAGGAGAGGAGAGGAGAGGAGAGGAGAGGAGAGGAGAGGAGAGGAGAGGAGAGGAGAGGAGAGGAGAGGAGAGGAGAGGAGAGGAGAGGAGAGGAGAGGAGAGGAGAGGAGAGGAGAGGAGAGGAGAGAAGAGAAGAGAAGAGAAGAGAAGAGAAGAGAAGAGAAGAGAAGAGAAGAGAAGAGAAGAGAAGAGAAGAGAAGAGAAGAGAAGAGAAGAGAAGAGAAGAGAAGAGAAGAGAAGAGAAGAGAAGAGGAGGAAGAAAAACAAAAACCCAACACAAACCCGAACAACAACTAAAATGCCAACAAAACAAAAACAAATAAAATCCAAAATAAACAAGAAAAAAAAAGAGTAATAATAATAATAAAAACAACAAACCAAACCAAACCAAACAAAACCAACAACAAACAAACACCAAACCAACCTCTAGATCCTACAGATCCAAGAAGGAGGGATATGCTTCAAGATCGATAGCCTCCAACCCATGTAGTCTGTACTTGCTTAGTTTGTCAGAAATAAATTTGGTAGCTACACCTAGTATAACTGGTATGGCTCGTCTGTATTCATTTTAGCATCTGTCTGTAGGATGTATCAAGAGGGTTGGAAAGTGTCCAGCAGAAAGCGGCTAGGGCTGTAGGCCAGGGGAATGTATGCCTGGTGACCTAAAGAGATTTCCCTTAATTGCTGGATTGGAACAATGAAACAAGGTCTTGACTTCACATCCTCAAAATGTATGGTCATTGCTAAATCTGAGGAAGCTGAATGGATTTGGGGTTGTTGGTCCATCCATTAGAGGCAGAGTTTCAAACAGGCATAATGTGGTATCATAAAATGCATGAAAGCTTAGATTTATTTCTCAGAAGTCATAAACACTAAGCAAAAATTTTCCACTTTATTACTTTCCCAAGGCTTCAGTAGCACTCCTTTCTTTATTCCACAACTTTTCCTCTCACTGTGCATTCCAGACTTGGATTTTGTGAATTTTGTGCGTAGATAGTTAACGTTTTGTGTATTTAAAGCAAAATAAAATAACCCCTATCTAAAAATCCCATGACAAAGATCGAAGTTAAGTGCATGTCTGCCTAATATATTTTTAATTTCTTAGAATTTTGATGAATTCAGGTTATAAAAACATTCTGTGAGCTAGTTTAGATTACAGACTTTTGAGAACATGGTTCTTTGTATTTATAAATATTGGCTAGAAGATTTTAGGTGCTAACAGAACATGGGCATTGATAAATAGTAGTTTATAGGATTGAAATGCCAGTGAATGCCTGCTTTCTGTTGCATTTTCTTCCGTTATCTCTTTGTGTTCATGTCTGGTATCCCTGGGTGTCATCTGAGATGTGACCATGTCAAAGTCTAACGAAAGGCCTTTACTGAGGGTCTGATGTTCTGGGGGTTGTTTCAGTTTTCCTCTTTCCTCCCTGCCCCCTTCACAGCTGCCTCTCAAAAATTCCTTTTCTTGTTGGCAGGTACTCAAGGACATCTCCATCAGTTTGGGTTTTTTTACCTGACTTCTGGGAAAAGTTGTAGAAAATGCTGACTGTAGCAATAAAGTCTTTCTTTTTGGCACAGCCCGCTCAGCTGCTTTGCCAAATGACCTTGTCCTTAAACTGGGAAACTTGTAACTATAGAGTGAATGGTTTAGTTCTTTGCACAGTGAACCATCCTTCCAGTAAGTGGGTGGAAAGGATTCAGTGAGACAAAGGAAGAGAGAACATGGGGAGAGATCCAGCCTGAGTATCACAATTATGCAAGCTTGGGAGTGTTTTTTCAGGCATTAGGTAGGTGATGATAAAGCTGCCAAACTATGACTTGCAAAGACACGTTTATATCACGTGATATAGAAAAAAAGAATTGTGTATGTATGCTCCCGTTTAATACCATTTTACACATGCAAATATAGCTACAAAGATGCATGCACACACACAAATATTAAATAGTTAATGCTGCATTTACCATGAGCCATCTACAGTACTCTAATTCAGCAGAGGTTCTTTTTTTTTGCCTCTCTGTCTGGCTACGTCTTCCATTCGCTTAAATGGGGTCACAAGTGGAATCATTCATAATGCTTAATAACACACTCTACCAGTGGTGCACTCCTCAGAATACTGAAATTGATTTTTCTTCTCTGAAATTGTGACCTGCCAGTGTAGCCTTTGTCCTAGTGCCTAATAATACGTGATGTTCCTGGCGGCACGGGATGCGAGCGCAGGTGTTCGCAGGTGTCAGAAAAAAGCAGCCTCGGTGCAATGTTTGATGCTGTCGGAGGCATTTCATTTGCTGCAGATCAGCGTCTGCTTTGAAGTAGAATAATTAAGGTGTTTTGTTCCTTTTGAAATGAGTTCTCAAAATCAGGTTTGTATCGTCCAAAGCTTAATAAGGGGTTAGATTGATATGCATGAGGCATGTGCATCTTGTTAAATAGATGATGCTTAGCACTTTGGAAATTCAGAGTATTAAGGTAAGAACCTGACTTTAGGTAGCCAGTTAATGATGATGGTTAATATGGTTAAAACTGTTAAAAATACCACAGTCAATGTGAGCAGCAGCCTGTCTGTTCCAGAGCACCTTTGCCATAGTGCTTATCCTGAGATAACTCTTGAGAAAAGTGCAATTCTATTCACTGCCACGTTCTACCTGCAACATAGGAAATTATACTGCTCATTCTGCATCACACAGAGCTCCTGTCTGAAATTCTTATCCTTCCCAGATGAGAGGAACATTTCCATGGACTTTGTTTAGTCTTTCAAGGTCGGATGGACAGATTATTTGTTGTTGGTTTTACCGTAAGTAAATCAGAATTTACAGAGTTGGTGCAGAAATTGCCAGATAAGTAAGGGTCTGCGTGGTGCAGATGAGTCAATATTTCCATCTGATCTTGAACTCGGTGAATTTAATACTTCTGCAGTGCCGGACTGCATCTCGTTAGGTGGCTGCACGGCCAGTGCTGCTGCGGTTGCGGAGGGTTCCGACCGCTCTCCTTCCCCTCATGCTTCCTACCGCAGCGGCAGCTTGTGTGGCACAGCACAGTTAAGCATGCTGAGTGTATCATCCAGTTGTCTTTTAATGCAAGTTGACAGCTGCTGGCGAAGCGGGTTGAAATAGTGTTCTTGGAGACTTCTGCTACAGATCACAGTCTGAAAAAATCCCAATCCCTACAGCTCCTTCTTACAGGATTTATTCAGCTCTGTTTGCTGTTAGGAGCACCATATTTTTTTTACTGAACTAGCTCATTGTAATTCTTGCTAGTTCTCCACAACGTTACTTGCTTATTAGCAAAAATTTCAGAACAGCAACAGTATACAGGTTTATGTTATTTACTATATCTGTACATTATATTATTACCCTTTTTATTGGTGCAAAGATGCATTTTTATATAGCTGATTTAGTAATGCATACCAGCAGTAAGTCTTAAATAAGAGCTGAAGTCCATTTGCAATCTGATGTTTTAACTTGCTGTCATGAAGAAAAAATAAAAAATGAAGTTAGCTTGTGATAAGAACACACCACATCCCACCCCACGTTTTCACTGTTCTGTCTTCAGAGGCGATTTACAGCCATAAGGAGGTAAATAGCTTCTTTCTGGCTGTCGTCAGAAGCCACAGAATCAGGGCACGGCTGAGGCTGGAAGGCGCCCCTGGGACTGTCCAGTCCCACGTCCCTGCTCAGAGCAGGTGCCCAGGACTGTGCCTGGTTGGGACCTCAGCATCTCAGAGGATGGACGTTCCAGGGAATATGTGTTATCTTCTTCATAGTTTCACTGTGATGGTTTAACTGTCACTAGACATATTTAGGCTTGTCAACCCGCTGCTCTTCCACTGTTACATCTACTTGTGAGTTTTCCAGGTATCTGAAACGTGGAAGCATCAGTTCCTAGTGGCCATCTTGTGTATTAGGGGATATGGCATAAGCTGGACTCAGCCTTAGCTCTTTCTGGAGCAGTTGTGTGTCCTTATGAAAGCTGCACCTGTTCTTTTTTTCTTTTTTCCTGGTCCTCCCTAGTGAATTTTTTTTCTGGTTAGTTTTCAGTGTTTCTGGTGCATGGATGGGTGTGCTTTGGGGTGCAGAGGGCAACAGTGAAGTCCTGATCATGCCCTGGAGATTCTCTAGGGCAGTACATGGGGAGTAAGACGTTTGCCTTGGAGGCTGGTTTAGTCTTAAGTCCAGAAATGCTATTGAATGTGAACCTCTGATCTCTGCTTCTTAGAAAAGATGCTTTTTGTGAGCGAGCAATTCTCTCTTCAGTAACTTCTTGACACAAAGTCAAATAAGGCTTTTACTGTTGTCTGACAGGGATTGATGGCCCAGCCGCTTTTCAAGATGATGTTCAGAAGATAGGAAGTCAAGTGCAGATTCTCACTGTTGGACAGTCTAGCCATGATGAAGATGATGGAGAGAAAGTGGCCAGTGGCCAACAACAGCAAAGCAAACAAGATCTTAGAACAGCAATGCAGAAAAAAGGTAAGTAGCAAAAGGTGCCTTCCTGTTCTCATTGCTTGCTTTATGTGCCTTGACTCCTTTTCCTATTCTCACTCTCAGCCCTAGCCTAAGCAGAGATTGTTACTCTTCCTTCTCCTCAGAGCCTGTTGGCCTATATTCTATTATCTTAAAAAAAGAAAATAAATAAAAAAGAAAAGAAAATTAAGTTCTATCTTGTCTCAAGGAACAAGAACACCCCAGGCTCTCAGGGATGTGGCTTTCCCACCTGCAGTGCAGTGCTGCTGTTAAGGTACCAGGCAGATGCTAATGCTCACATCCATCTGTTCATATTTTTATATTATACAACTCTGGAATTCAATTACTTGAAGGTTAAAAAAGAGTGTAGAATAGCAACATTCAGACTAGAGTATTAATTTTAGTTTTGTTGTCAGTTAAATGTTGTTCATGATTTCATAATGTGTGTCCATGCTTGCAGAGGTGAAAGTTAAGCACTATGTATTCTGCAGTGTTTCCCATGCACAGTCCTCAAATGTTCTGGCATTTTCTGTTTTCTAGAGGCGTGCATGATGTGGGAGATAGATTGTGTATGTACACATTCATGCATCTGTCTCTTCCTTCCTGCACTGTTACTTCTTTCATTAGACCTTAACCGCAGGAAGGAAAAGAAGTCCTAAAATCCTCACAAAGGTTTTTCTCAAGGCATTTGCTTTGGAGTTGTTCTTCTTCAGTGTAGAGCTTTTGAAGCAAAGATGGCTCAAGCCAAGAGTACTCTGATGCTTTAAGAATAAACCCTTTGTGTATAAAGAGCAAAATGTAAGTGCAAACTTGACTCATCTAGAATAGACTATTCATACTTAAATGCCCACCTCTTGTCTGCTGAGCCATTCTCACTAAGATTCATTTTTTTCTGGGATGTTACTCTGCAGATGTGAGCAACTTCAGCTGAAATGGGCCGATTTTCTCCAAGTGTGGTATTTCCTGGGCATTTCAGTTGGAGGGATGTTGGCATGACTAATAAGTTCTGATCTGTGTGGTGATTGTGTTGCCTTAGACCAAGGCTCAGAATATGTAATCATCAGGCGCACTACTTACTAAAGCTGATTGACTTAAAGACTATCAACAGACTTTTCAAATTAGGTCAGAGAACTCAGATTTGTACTCTGGGGGACATTTCTATTTTTGATGTTTTTCCAGGTTAAATTATATTTTTATTCTCCTCAGTTTTTTGTTTATTTTTTAAAAGAAGCAGTGGGTGCTGGAGGGTTTTTTTTCTTTGGTTTGGTTTGCTTTCATTTTGCTTTGTTCCTTCATGTTCTTAAATATATGATCAGAATTTTTTTTATGCAGGTCTGAGTATACTCGTGATCAGAACAGACACTGCTAAGGGTGGGCCACTAGTATGCTTCAAGTTGGGGGGGATAACTTTTTTTAAATGGGAATGCTGAGGTTTACTCATTTTTATAAACAACAGAGCTATGCACTGTGAGACACAAAGAAAAGTATTAAGATAAGACTGCAACTAGCAGCATCTTCATTAAATGTTTTTACTATGCGTGTATGGTTTGCCACTTGATACTAGCAGAGGAGGCTTGTTAGAAATTTTTGAGTATCCCAGTGTTCGTGGAAAACTTCATGTAGAGCTGGGCATTCTTGTGTGGATTCCCACTGCCACTTCTCTGCTTGTGGCACGTCCCTCCAGGCTTGTCCTCATTGGTCTGAAAAGCATTTGGAATTGCAAATGTTCTCCCATCAGTTCATCTCTTGCGTGGAACAGGAGCAAGAGGAGACGAACACACGTAAATGCTTAGTGGCCCAGTGGGAAAGGCTGAGTCCCATCAGATTTGCACAGCCCGCACTTGTTCCCATTCTGCTCTTTGACACCAACTTTGTGGAGAGAACCTCTCAGAGCACGTGTCGCTGCTTCCCCAGCGAGTCCAGTTCTGCTACAGGACAGGAGGTTATAGGCTACCTGAGCATGAAAGGAACATGTCCCTTGCAAGAAAATGCCAAATGTTTTATTTTATTTCACCATCTGTTGGAAATTGCCATACTAGAATCACTTTCTTCCTGCAGGAAATATTCATCCTTTGTATTTGAGAAGTCTTAAATATGTAGTGTTCCTCTCTGGAAAATGAGTCACTAGGACAGAGCCAGACTTCCATAAATTTTAACACCAAATAACTAACATTTAGTCTTCACATTTATCAGTTTCCTATATGTCTCTGTAAAGACTTGGAATGAGCAATTTGGCCTTAGTTCTTCTTTGCCACCTGAAATTACAACTGTTTTGAGATTTAGAGGAGGAATAGATTTGATTTCTGGGTTCAAAAACAAAACAGGAGGTCTCCGAAGCGTTCTTCCCCACAGGTCAAGTGCAGACTTTTCTAAGGCTAGCACAGAATTTTCACTGCCAAGATACTGGTGGTGAAATAGTGAGTAGAAATAAACTGGTGATGTCTGTACATATGCAAGTATGGCTTTATTGCACAGCTGCCAGCTGAGGAGATGGATCATCTCTGTTGCCCATGCATATTTGACTAGAACGTGGTTGTCCTTGTTAAGAAATAATGCTTGTGATTAATGAGTGTGTGTTTAATGATGAGTGAGTTCTACAGGCTTTGAAAATATCTGTTGACCTGTGAACTCCGGCCTCGCTTGCACAACCAGATCCTACTGGAAATGTTTGCTGTCGTGCTGTGTGGTATATGTCCAGACAGGGGGAACTGCAGAAGTGCATAACGAGACCATTCCTGGTGCAGCTCAATGGAATACAAGCATTTAATGTGCTTCTGTTTTACTTTTATATACTTGCTCTCACTACTCTGGTGTAGTTTTGTTATCCAGTGTGCTTCTGGTCTCAAAAGCTATTTTAAATGGATATGCATTGAGGTTATTGGAAGCAGCAATAACATAAAAAGTATTTAAATACCTTTTCAAGTGTACTTTTATTTTTCATTGCGTTCCAAAATTTGAACTGAAGAAAACCATTACTGATTCTATCTCTAGTGTTTGTATTTCTGGACATTAGTTTGGTTCAGCCTCTGATTGTCGCAGGTCAAGCTCGTATTTCAAAAGACTAAGCTACATGAAAGTCTCTATGTGTATCCCTGTCCTAGAAGGAGAGTTTAGAGAGCCTGAGAAAGGTGATGAGGACACACTGGGCACAGGGATTTAGGTAGAATTTAGGCCATCTGAATACTTTTTTCTATGTTATTGAACAAGTATTTGTGTAGAATCTGTCTCTATCACCTGTGTTGATCAGTTTTATTTTTTTGTGTGTGTTAGAATTCAAAAGTAGGCAAAAAACTTACCATGCAGGGCACATTGTGTACAGAAGGATTTGTGCCACAATCATTTATCACTGGTGATGTTTTCTGAAGCTCCAGCTCTGTGATCCAGTGCTTTTTGACTTTACTCAAAGTACTAAAAAAGAAGGTGACAGCAGGTATAAGCAAGTATAACGTGAATTTGTGCAGAAAGATAAAAGGTCCATAATTGAGAATTTTGGCAGCAGCTTTGTGGCCCCACCCAGGAGGCTTTAGCCCTGTACAGAGTCCTGTTGGCAAATTAGGCTTGTTCATTCACTTAAGGGTTTGCAGAATCAAGCCCATGGATTTTTTCCTTTCCCAGATCCCCATGCAAATACATCCTGGTCCTCTTCCACCTCCCAATCCAGTCTTGTCGCCCTGGATCATGTTCCTGGTAAGTACAGAAGGAAAAAGTTAATTATGCCCATGCTGCTTGGCTCTGGCAATCTTTGCATTTTATTTATCCTTCTGCATTGGACTTACCAATAGTGGAAATGCTGGACCGAGAATTTTCTTTTTTTCTTTTTAGGAAAAAGTATTGTGTAGTTAGCCTCTAATGTGTAACTCAGAGTTTGAACCCAGGTACAGAGCAGCTTCATCTGCATGATACTCCTTGAAAAACTAGGTCTGGCAAATGTGCCACCTTTGACGCTTTCTGCTGCTGAGTCCTATTTGATGTTCAAAGCCGTGTTTCCCTTTGAAATGTCTGAGGTTTTGAATTCTTGTAAAGTCAAATTTCTAAGTGCTGTAAGGCAGTTCTTTGGCCTGGGCTGATGCTGGTTTTCACATGAAATAAATATGCATGAGAACATTGCCTTGATGTGGATGTTTCAGTCTAAGATCTGCTCTTCATCAGTTCACATAGGAACAGTTGAAAGTGTGCAGTAAAAGGGTTTTAATTGTTAAGGTTTCCAAGTGGCTGTGATAGGTTGTCCACTCAGCTCCAATTTCAGGTTTAAGATTTTGTGTTGTGTTTGAAGTACTTGATTGGATTAAGATCTGAATTCAATTTCTAGCTGGATATTGCTCTTGTATCACTGCGTAACTTGATCCTCTCTTTGGAATGGAAACCATGATTTTTCCTTTCTCATTTGCTGAAATGTTTTGGCTTCTCAGGGCAGGTGCTGCCTCACCCACGTATTTGTACACGGCCTCGCACAGTGAACCCCCTCACACACACCCTCTCTCACCTGTGAGCCTAAGGGTGATATTTTACAGCAAGTATGGACAGCTTTAATGCATTAGTAGTTCATGTAAGTGCACTGCTTTCTCCTCAGGCATTTCAAGCAGCATGAATTTTGATGAGGAAGAGGATGAGGAAGATGAGGACAGTTCCAGTTCTTCACAGTTAAACAGTAACACGCGTCCTGGTTCTGCCACGAGCAAGAAATCCAACAAGGTGAGGGGTGAGAGCCGAAGCAGGAGCAGGCGGGACAGGCCTGGATTTCTTGTTTGTTTTTAATATGCTCTAGAGTGTCTCCAAGGTGATTTACTGCGGTAGCTCTCAGGGTTCACAGGAGCAAGCAATGAAAATAATGACTTGGGGAAAAGAATAGCAAATATTTTCTGAACTTGAATGAAGAGAAAGGTAAACAGTAAATATTTACCTTTCTGCCTCTTGCAGGTGCTCAGAAGGATCTTTTGTTTCT
>NC_138661.1:56353697-56541197 GCF_964273445.1 Streptopelia decaocto
GGAAAGTGTTGTCAGGCATTGGAACAGGCTGCCCAGGGAAGTGGTGGAGTCACCATGCCTAGAGGTGTTTAAAAGGCATTTAGATGAGGATCTTAGGGACATGGTTTAGTGGCAGAGTTATGGTTGGACTCAATGATCTTAAGGGTCTCTTCAAACCAAAATGATTCTATGATCAATCTGTTGGACCCACTGAGCAAGGCAGGTCCACAGATGTCTCTCTGTAGGTTGGCAGGCTTCATCAGACAGCCCATGGACCAAAGTCTGGAGGGGCCCTGTGGACAGAACTGCTGTGCTGCATGAACTTCACGCCCTCCACACGTCAGCAGGCAGCACCTACACGAGGGTGTCTGGGGAGGTTAGTGCGGGCAGGAGGAGACCCATCCTTGTCCTGTGCAAGCATATAGCCAAGCCTCCTGGCACTCAGGGCTGTCCTGAACTGAATTTGTACAGTCAGTAGCACAACTACGTAATGTCTTTGGTAACTGCAGTCACAAGGGAAAACATTACTGAGCGGATGAGCCTTCGCTGAGGTCTGCTATTTGCTGAATTGTTAATAGCTAAGAATAAGATGGTGGGGTTTTGTGGTGGAGATGGTATTTTGGGATTTGATTTGTATTTATTTTAGAGGTAGTGCTTTAAATGTAATGTTAAAGCTCATAAAAGCGTCCTTTAGAAACAGGAAATGTTGTGCCAATTCCTTGCATGAACCCAGCTGCAGTATCTGCACATTTATGGTTTAAATCTTGTTTTTCAGCCTCCATCACTAACATCGGAAAGTCCTGTTTACCACAAAGAGCAGTGATGGTCTATGCTCAAAAAGGCTACTGGACTGAAATCTTGTTCTCTGCCTTACAGAGTAAAGCCATGGAAATATTTCTTTCTCTGTCCTTTGGAGATCCATCACAGTACTTATAATCAGATAGCTCTTCCTGAAAGTGATTAAACAAAAGTAATTCAAAAAGCTTCAGGTTTTTACTTGTTAGATCAAAGGATGGCTGACAAGGTAGTGAAGATAGGTCTTTAACTTTTAAAATTAACAATGTCAGAACGTTTCATCATTTGCTGGTTAATCATTGCTTTGGACCAAGTAAAAGATGCTTCATCTGATTCAATTAATATGGCCATATTTAAAAGGATTTAGAGAACTGTCTGGTCATTTAATATAGGTAATTTGTAAAGTACTGAATTTAATTATAACAGGGATTATCATCTTTAAAACAGTTAAAAGACGACACTCCAGTTTTTAAAGAGAAACTGAGCTACAAATATAGGACAGATTGCTGGCCTGGCAAATTACACATACTTAAAGACTGTGGGGCAAAGACTTTTTGGTTCCTTGCTCAGTCCGAGGCTTCTAAGCCCGTGGAAATAGGAACCAGTGTACTGCCTTTTATGTGCCATTTTCCCTGGTGTCCTATGCATTCACTCCTTTGGTTATGTCTTATTCATTTCCAGTGCTCCTTTACACTCAGCAAAAGGACTGCAATCTTGTGATTAGTGTATGATAAAAGACAGGAATGAGGAGCTGGGTAGTGACAAGCTGTTTCTTTGGGCTTTTAGTCACTCCTCTAATAATTTAATGTGTGTTCTCTATGGAACTTGAACTCTTCCTTTGCATAATGAGAAAAAGAGCGTGTGTTTACTGAGTGCCTGAGATGCTCATTGTGTTGTGAATGTAAAGGTATTCATACCAGACTGCCGTGCTGGGGAGAGCAGCCTTGGGTTTATAAGCTCCAGTATACACAGATATCACTAAATCCATTTAATCTTACTCCTCTGAGAATCTCTTCGGTATTTCTGTTGCTATTCATGCACATGAAGGATTTGGTAAACAGGAAAGTTGCCTCACGGACCAGAAGCCCAGGGAGAATTTCCCCCTTCAAAGAAAAGATACTGGCAGTCCACGTCATTGAGAATCATTTGGTCTTTTGGGGGTTTATGAAGTTTGTTGGGTTATTTTAAAAGTAATTTTATGGGCAAGCAGTTCTTTCTGGTAAGATTTCTTAATGGATTATCCTTTTAAAGAAAGTATCTTAGTTATGGGAAAAAGAAGGGGGTGGTGGGAGGCCCCAGGTGCCAGGGTGATACCCCTCTGAGATGAGCAGGTAGGTGGGCACGAAGAGGTCTGTGGCAATCAATGATGACCAGCAGCTGGCACTGAAATATCTTAGTGCCCTCTTACAGGTTCTGTTGTTTGAGGTGTGAAGTTCGATGATTCCTTGATATATTTCACAAAGGTAATTGCTTTTATGCCTTTGTAAACTCAATGTTATTTCACTTCAAGGCTTGGCCTGGCCAGGAGAAAGAATTATTGTGTGTGTTGCTTTCACAGATTAAAATATTGACCTTAAAGTGTGTCATGCTTTTAGAAAACAATAAAGCTGCTTTTTGCTTTGAAAACAGCTAGCACTGCATGAATTATGCTGACGTTCACAGTTTATGCCATGCATATTGTGTTGGGACTTCTAAAGAATTAATTTGTGTACATTACAAAGTGCGTGGAGATTTTAATTTAAGCTTGGGTATAGTTTCACCATAAAATGCATGGCCGTTCTACTCATCATACTGTGATACAGACAATTGTGCAATATATGTTTTGAAAATAACCTTCTGATGATTCCTTGTTTACTGTGTTAGGATGTAGCTTTAAGCATAGGCACTACAAAGTCTAAATAAAACTTTTTTGCCTTCATTCTGCCACTGTTAAAGATCAGTCTGGCAGAGCTTTGCTGTGAGGAAAAGCGCTTCCTACAATAGCTTAGCAACACATTAATATTCTGATGTTACTTTGAAAGTTAGGAGCTGATATATTATTGGAAGGAAGGAAGGAAAAAAGTTAGAAAATACATCTCAGCTAACCTAACACTTTGAGGTTTTAATGTAGCCTTGCAAATTCTGTTTTATTTGCCTCTCCTCTCTGCATGAATTGTCTGAAATACCAAACTCTGCTATGTCTGCTTACTCTTTTGTGCTTTCACAGGGTTCTCAATTCATTCTCTCTTGTCTCTCTCCCTTTGTTTCCCTCTTCTCTCTCTCTGTCTTTTTGGTGGGGTACCCCGAACCTCTCGAGCAGTGCAGGAGGCCGAACAGGAAGATGTAAAGGTGGTAGTGGATGCCCAAGCTCCGAAACCAACTAAAAAAGCCAAGGGAGCAGCTGCGAGCTGTCAGACTGGCAGCACCAGAAAGGAGAAAAAAGGGAAACACAAAGGTTAGCTGCATGCGGCTGAATGTCAGATGTTGAATTGACTGCAAAATACTTCTTGTTATTTTGTTGTTCATTTGTTTCTTTTTTTTTAATTTGAATTTCTGAAAATTGCCTAAAAGTCATTTCTTGAAATTCTTATGAGACTAGAAAATGTGAGTGACCTGGTGTTGTCTTGGCATGTGCAACCTGGGGGAGTGAAGAAGGGCTAAAATTTGTAAGCTGAGTCTTTTCAAAGGAGAGTGTTTGGTCCAATAAATGGGCATTTTGAAAATCAGTTCAACAAAACCAAGGTAACATCCTCAAAGGGGTTTTTCAAGTTGTTACTTCAGCGTTACTCTGTCCTGCCTGGTTGACACATGGGAGCTGTTTGTATGAAAAATTTTCTGCAGTGACTTTGGATAAGATTAGGTAGACAAAAAAAATACACCATTGATAATGACAAAAGGGTAGGGAGAAATGACATTACCATTATCAGATTTACTGTTTGAGCTACATAGACCAGATGGAAGAAGTAACATGAGCTACTTTAGAGGTATTCAAATTATATATATGTATGCACACTCACAAAAAGAGAGAGGTTTTTGTACCACATAGAGTTTCTTTTTACTTGATGGTGAATGACTAATGACATTAATACCTTTCCAATAATTTTCAAATCTATTTAAAGAGAATGAAGAAAATGCAGGTGGTAGCAGAACCCTGTAGTGGAACTTGTATTGATTTTTCAGTTACTTTTAAGAGTAAATGTGATTCTTAATAAAAGATTTTATAATAATACTGAATGGATTTGCTAATAACTTCAGATCTAATGAAAATGGATGATGTTTATATGGTTTTATGCCATTTTATGGCACAAGAGATTTTGTTGGAGGACATTCTTTGGTAATTAGACCAAATCTTGGAAATTTTAGGTTCTGCTTTTAGCTTTGCCATTGCTTCAGGTTTTGTCTCCGCTCTGCTCTGACTGTAACCTTCGTATGTCCTGTAAAGGAGCAGGATGGATGCTGAGGGATGGATGTACTTTACATGCTAAAATAGCATTTTAAAGGTTTCTGTTAGTATTTAGCTATAGTGAGCATTACGTTTCTAAGAATAGCCAAGCTCTCTGTGATTTAAGAAAAAAATGAATCTTTAGACCAGATCCTATGAATAATAAGCTAATTCAGAGCAAAAATCATTGAATTATACATGAATAGCTCTTGAAGCTGTAGAGTAATGATCGTACTCTGGTCTTAGATGTGTAATGCTTTTTTTAAGTGGCTCGAAGAATGATGAAACGATGATCAGAACAATGTGCTAAAGACAGAAGCAAGGGAAATATTAGGTTTAATGAGGTTACGCTGACATAAAGCAAGAAAAGGAATATGGCTAATTGCTCATACAGAGCTGATTGAGCCTCTCAAATTAGGGGTCAGTGCATTTTGTAACTCTGTGATGGGTAGTACGGCGTTTAGCAATTTTTTCTACATCTGTGATTATTATTGGTATTCTTAATGGCAGTATCCAGCATAGACTGTGCCCATTCTAAAAAAGAAATGTCATTTTTGTGGGACAGAGCCTGCAAATGCAGCAAACTGGTGGCATTTTGTAGTAGCTTAGTTCATTAAACTGGTATTTCTGAAAGCTTTGCTCTCACAGTTTATTGTTTGCCATAACACTCAGTAAGAGAAAAACACCCAAAATGTTGTCTTTGCAGTGGGGATAGTGGATCAAATTCTGTTTTGATGTTTGATGCTAGTAAGGGGTGATTAAGGGTGCTAGTAAACCTGGTGTAGAGGATGACAGCATGGTTCAATGGAAAAATAATGCAAATAAGTGAAAATGCAGCAAAAACCTATGAAAGTGTGCGCCCTGCATAGTATTACAAATACAAAACTAGAGCATGCTCAGATCTCAAATACTTTGGTGATTCTTTAAAAACTGAGATTCCCGAAAGTATTACAGGTACATAGTGGTGTGAGTTTTTCATTCAATTGGGTTTTTTCTCTGATGTAGGTTTGTGAAGAAATTAGTAAATATGTCAAAGTGCTTTTTTTGGTTGTGTGCAATGAATGGGGCCAAAACAAATCAGGAAAATAAAATGGAACCTTTAAAAGAAAAAAACAGAAAACCATGAAAAGCCGTGAGTTAATTCAAAGTGAGGTCTGATACGAAAATTCAGGAATCATTCTGTGAAAAGCTGATGTTGGGGGTTTGTGTTTGGTTTTGGTTTGGTTTGTGTTTTCCCTTAGCACTCTTGCACTCATAGCATGTAAGTACACTCTAGGAAAACCCTGCTCTGAACTGCACTGGTTCACACACTGTCATGGGCAATATAGATGAAGATTTTTGTCACTGAAATCAGGAATCTGGATGTGTTTGAAACGTTCAAATAAACGATAACTTCCCGGTATATTTTCATTTATATTGTACACTTAACGTATATAGGATGTTGGGTATTCCCTGCTGTCTTTATGCCAGTCAGAAAGCAGCTGAGCTGCTTTGACACCCAGCACCCTTTCTGCCAGGATGGCTACTGCACGTTTTGATTTGCTTTGCTCCTTCTTTTCTCTCTTTCACGCCTGTCTGTCTGTTTTGATTTGTGCATCCTGTCCCATTTTCAGATGTAACAAGCAACTACATTAATGCTGGCTGGCTAAGAAAGCAGCACCATTTGCTGGCTAAGGAGCATCTTTTCTCACGGTAACGCTTCCTTCCTGACGGAGGGAGGGAAGTTTGTGTAGAGTTGATTTATCTCGGCTTCCCTGTGCATTAAAGAGCAAGGGTAGGAGGAACAATGAGTGAGTTTCCACCAAGAAAAGTCCTGTTATTTCCAGATCTGACAACCTTTTCAGGCTATGCTTTGGCAGCACATGAACTTGATTGTGAAGAAGTCGTTTTGGCCTCCTCAGGATAGAGATTTATGAAAGTACGGTTCCTGCTGTGTTTTTCTACATTTCATCAAGGTGAATTTAGAGCTTTGTGCTCAAGCATTTGCTTTTAGTTACCTGATCTGGTGTTAGCAATAATCTTTCTTTTGACGGCAATTTGGACTAAATCACCTGGAGAGGTCCTTTCCTAAAAAAATTTCTATTTGCCCCCTTTCCCTATAAACAAATCCCTTTGTGATTTTTCAGTTGCTTGAGCCCGTATCAGTGGATGACAGCCTGCATGAGAACAGGCATACGCTGGGAAAAAATATTGACAGCTACAATATAGTTAAGGTTATTTAGTGACAAAAAATAGACATAAGAAATGCTTTCCCCCTTTTTAAACATTCTGATTTTTCAGTAAAGTCCTTTCGAGGAGAGTTTCACCCAACAGTGAGATACATATATATATATATATAATTAAAGCAATGGAGTTTTAGATTTCTAGAAAATGATAGAACCATTGCAGTGAAGAGACCTTCAGGATCATCGAGTCCCACCATAACCTAACCTAACTCTAGCACTAAACCATGTCCCTAAGAACCTCATCTAAACACGTTTTAAACAGCTCCAGGGATGGTGACTCCACCACTTCCCTGGGCAGCCTGTTCCACTGCTTCACAACCCTTTCCATGAAGAATTTCTTCTTAATAGCCAATCTAATGGAATATCACGATATTTCATTCTAGCAATTTTATTAGAGCTTCCTAAGCACTTGTTCTGAGAAAGAACCTTTTTCACTTATTGATTTGTGCAATGCTACTTTCTTGTACCACTGTTCTGGAAGTAAATGTTATTATCCTCAGTGGTCACACTACTTGATAAATGCAGATTTCAAAAATATAATCAACTGTTGGTTTGTCTTTTTAAACTTAAAATGTAGATCACTTCAGACAATAAAAGCAGAAGCGGGGTTTACTTTAAGCCAAGTTCTTCAAAGGAACACTGTCAGCGTGTTTGGAGAGCAAGGGCATTCTTGTTGTAGAGCCCTTGTTGTATATAACTGAGGTCAGAAAATGTGGCTTGAGATTTTCTCTTCCAGATCCCTCCTGCCAAACCTCGATCAGTTCTTCAGATCTGATCTGCAAAGGACTTAAGCATAGTCTTAAAACTTGGTGTGTGAGCAATATGTCTGACTTCATGTGTTGAATTTGTGTCTTAAATGCTTTTTAAAATAAGACCAAGAATTTTTGTATCCTGCATTTTGCAAAGCAAAGACAGAAATACTTGTTTTCTGAACTATGTTCCTTTCCTGATATGTAATCTTGTTTACCATTCACTCACAAATCTCTGTTAGTTCTCTCTGATGTACTTTTCTTTTTAGCTTCTTTTTTACTTCCTTAGTTTGCAAATGTCCTATGAAGAAACTCTTAATTTATTAGAACAGTTATTTTCAAATAATTTAGAAATCTGCCTTTTCATGGTGTCCTAGATGCAGTAAAGACCCTCTGTAAATTATCAGTTAATCATTCTTTCCTGTACTTAGAAGTTCATGTAAAACAACCAAGAGGAAATATCATTTGCTGAAAACCTTTTCAGAGCAAAATGTTTGCATTTGACCTTCTCTCCCTACCCCTCCACCCTCTGAAAGTTTTAAATACTCTTGCTTGAAATAATAAAAATCGGGGTTCTGGCCTATCCTCTTTAGTTTTCTTATTCTGCTCTGATATTATAGTGTCATCAGACTGTGATGACTTTGAGAAATTTTCTGATGGGGTGTCTAGAAATGCTTCATTTCTGTCCAGTTTTGAAAGGAATTTCTGCTCAAACCCATTACAGATTCCGGGTTTAGACAGGACTATTCAACAGATTGATCTAAGCCTTGTGTTCAGCATGACTATACCCTTAGTTCCCCACTTGCAAATAGGGTTAGGAAGTGTATTTCTTTTCTGCAAAATAATGTTGAAGATTATGAAACTGAAATAAAAATGCATGAGGCTCAAATGCATACCCAGAACTGCACTTAAAGTGCTCTACTAGTGCCATTGTGGGAGGGGAGGGGAGGGGAGGGGAGGGGAGAGGAGAGGAGAGGAGAGGAGGGAGGGGAGGGGAGGGGAGGGGAGGGGAGGGGAGGGGAGAGGAGAGGAGAGGAGAGGAGAGGAGAGGAGAGGAGAGGAGAGGAGAGGAGAGGAGAGGAGAGGAGAGGAGAGGAGAGGAGAGGAGAGGAGAGGAGAGGAGAGGAGAGGAGAGGAGAGGAGAGGAGAGGAGAGGAGAGGAGAGGAGAGGAGAGGAGAGGAGAGGAGAGGAGAGGAGAGGAGAGGAGAGGAGAGGAGAGGAGAGGAGAGAGAAGAGAGGAAGAAAAACAAAAACCCAACACAAACCCGAACAACAACTAAAATGCCAACAAAACAAAAACAAATAAAATCCAAAATAAACAAGAAAAAAAAAGAGTAATAATAATAATAAAAACAACAAACCGAACCAAACCAAACAAAACCAACAACAAACAAACACCAAACCAACCTCTAGATCCTACAGATCCAAGAAGGAGGGATATGCTTCAAGATCGATAGCCTCCAACCCATGTAGTCTGTACTTGCTTAGTTTGTCAGAAATAAATTTGGTAGCTACACCTAGTATAACTGGTATGGCTCGTCTGTATTCATTTTAGCATCTGTCTGTAGGATGTATCAAGAGGGTTGGAAAGTGTCCAGCAGAAAGCGGCTGGGGCTGTAGGCCAGGGGAAACTATGCCTGGTGACCCTCTCTAAAGGGATTTCCCTTAATTGCTGGATTGGAACAATGAAACAAGGTCTTGACTTCACATCCTCAAAATGTATGGTCATTGCTAAATCCGAGGAAGCTGAATGGATTTGGGGTTGTTGGTCCATCCATTAGAGGCAGAGTTTCAAACAGGCATAATGTGGTATCATAAAATGCATGAAAGCTTAGATTTATTTCTCAGAAGTCATAAACACTAAGCAAAAATTTTCCACTTTATTACTTTCCCAAGGCTTCAGTAGCACTCCTTTCTTTATTCCACAACTTTTCCTCTCACTGTGCATTCCAGACTTGGATTTTGTGAATTTTGTGCGTAGATAGTTAACGTTTTGTGTATTTAAAGCAAAATAAAATAACCCCTATCTAAAAATCCCATGACAAAGATCGAAGTTAAGTGTATGTCTGCCTAATATATTTTTAATTTCTTAGAATTTTGATGAATTCAGGTTATAAAAACATTCTGTGAGCTAGTTTAGATTACAGACTTTTGAGAACATGGTTCTTTGTATTTATAAATATTGGCTAGAAGATTTTAGGTGCTAACAGAACATGGGCATTGATAAATAGTAGTTTATAGGATTGAAATGCCAGTGAATTCCTGCTTTCTGTTGCATTTTCTTCCGTTATCTCTTTGTGTTCATGTCTGGTATCCCTGGGTGTCATCTGAGATGTGACCATGTCAAAGTCTAACGAAAGGCCTTTACTGAGGGTCTGATGTTCTGGGGGTTGTTTCAGTTTTCCTCTTTCCTCCCTGCCCCCTTCACAGCTGCCTCTCAAAAATTCCTTTTCTTGTTGGCAGGTACTCAAGGACATCTCCATCAGTTTGGGTTTTTTTTACCTGACTTCTGGGAAAAGTTGTAGAAAATGCTGACTGTAGCAATAAAGTCTTTCTTTTTGGCACAGCCCGCTCAGCTGCTTTGCCAAATGACCTTGTCCTTAAACTGGGAAACTTGTAACTATAGAGTGAATGGTTTAGTTCTTTGCACAGTGAACCATCCTTCCAGTAAGTGGGTGGAAAGGATTCAGTGAGACAAAGGAAGAGAGAACATGGGGAGAGATCCAGCCTGAGTATCACAATTTTGCAAGCTTGGGAGTGTTTTTTCAGGCATTAGGTAGGTGATGATAAAGCTGCCAAACTATGACTTGCAAAGACACGTTTATATCACGTGATATAGAAAAAAAGAATTGTGTATGTATGCTCACGTTTAATACCATTTTACACATGCAAATATAGCTACAAAGATGCATGCACACACACAAATATTAAATAGTTAATGCTGCATTTACCACGAGCCATCTACAGTACTCTAATTCAGCAGAGGTTCTTTTTTTTTGCCTCTCTGTCTGGCTACGTCTTCCATTCGCTTAAATGGGGTCACAAGTGGAATCATTCATAATGCTTAATAACACACTCTACCAGTGGTGCACTCCTCAGAATACTGAAATTGATTTTTCTTCTCTGAAATTGTGACCTGCCAGTGTAGCCTTTGTCCTAGTGCCTAATAATACGTGATGTTCCTGGCGGCACGGGATGCAAGCGCAGGTGTTCGCAGGTGTCAGAAAAAAGCAGCCTCGGTGCAATGTCTGATGCTGTCGGAGGCATTTCATTTGCTGCAGATCAGCGTCTGCTTTGAAGTAGAATAATTAAGGTGTTTTGTTCCTTTTGAAATGAGTTCTCAAAATCAGGTTTGTATCGTCCAAAGCTTAATAAGGGGTTAGATTGATATGCATGAGGCATGTGCATCTTGTTAAATAGATGATGCTTAGCACTTTGGAAATTCAGAGTATTAAGGTAAGAACCTGACTTTAGGTAGCCAGTTAATGATGATGGTTAATATGGTTAAAACTGTTAAAAATACCACAGTCAATGTGAGCAGCAGCCTGCCTGTTCCAGAGCACCTTTGCCATAGTGCTTATCCTGAGATAACTCTTGAGAAAAGTGCAATTCTATTCACTGCCACGTTCTACCTGCAACGCAGGAAATTATACTGCTCATTCTGCATCACACAGAGCTCCTGTCTGAAATTCTTATCCTTCCAAGATGAGAGGAACATTTCCATGGACTTTATTTAGTCTTTCAAGGTCGGATGGACAGATTATTTGTTGTTGGCTTTACCGTAGGTAAATCAGAATTTACAGAGTTGGTGCAGAAATTGCCAGATAAGTAAGGGTCTGCGTGGTGCAGATGAGTCAATATTTCCATCTGATCTTGAACTCGGTGAATTTAATACTTCTGCAGTGCCGGACTGCATCTCGTTAGGTGGCTGCACGGCCAGTGCTGCTGCGGTTGCGGAGGGTTCCGACCGCTCTCCTTCCCCTCGTGCTTCCTACCGCAGCGGCAGCTTGTGTGGCACAGCACAGTTAAGCATGCTGAGTGTATCATCCAGTTGTCTTTTAATGCAAGTTGACAGCTGCTGGCGAAGCGGGTTGAAATAGTGTTCTTGGAGACTTCTGCTACAGATCACAGTCTGAAAAAATCCCAATCCCTACAGCTCCTTCTTACAGGATTTATTCAGCTCTGTTTGCTGTGAGGAGCACCATATTTTTTTACTGAACTAGCTCATTGTAATTCTTGCTAGTTCTCCACAACGTTACTTGCTTATTAGCAAAAATTTCAGAACAGCAACAGTATACAGGTTTATGTTATTTACTATATCTGTACCTTATATTATTACCCTTTTTATTGGTGCAAAGATGCATTTTTATATAGCTGATTTAGTAATGCATACCAGCAGTAAGTCTTAAATAAGAGCTGAAGTCCATTTGCAATCTGATGTTTTAACTTGCTGTCATGAAGAAAAAATAAAAAATGAAGTTAGCTTGTGATAAGAACACACCACATCCCACCCCACGTTTTCACTGTTCTGTCTTCAGAGGCGATTTACAGCCATAAGGAGGTAAATAGCTTCTTTCTGGCTGTCGTCAGAAGCCACAGAATCAGGGCACGGCTGAGGCTGGAAGGCGCCCCTGGGACTGTCCAGTCCCACGTCCCTGCTCAGAGCAGGTGCCCAGGACTGTGCCTGGTTGGGACCTCAGCATCTCAGAGGATGGACGTTCCAGGGAATATGTGTTATCTTCTTCATAGTTTCACTGTGATGGTTTAACTGTCACTAGACATATTTAGGCTTGTTAACCCGCTGCTCTTCCACTGTTACATCTACTTGTGAGTTTTCCAGGTATCTGAAACGTGGAAGCATCAGTTCCTAGTGGCAGTCTTGTGTATTAGGGGATATGGCATAAGCTGGACTCAGCCTTAGCTCTTTCTGGACCAGTTGTGTGTCCTTATGAAAGCTGCACCTGTTCTTTTTTTCTTTTTTCCTGGTCCTCCCTAGTGAATTTTTTTTCTGGTTAGTTTTCAGTGTTTCTGGTGCATGGATGGGTGTGCTTTGGGGTGCAGAGGGCAACAGTGAAGTCCTGATCATGCCCTGGAGATTCTCTAGGGCAGTACATGGGGAGTAAGACGTTTGCCTTGGAGGCTGGTTTAGTCTTAAGTCCAGAAATGCTATTGAATGTGAACCTCTGATCTCTGCTTCTTAGAAAAGATGCTTTTTGTGAGCGAGCAATTCTCTCTTCAGTAACTTCTTGACACAAAGTCAAATAAGGCTTTTACTGTTGTCTGACAGGGATTGATGGCCCAGCCGCTTTTCAAGATGATGTTCAGAAGATAGGAAATCAAGTGCAGATTCTCACTGTTGGACAGTCTAGCCATGATGAAGATGATGGAGAGAAAGTGGCCAGTGGCCAACAACAGCAAAGCAAACAAGATCTTAGAACAGCAATGCAGAAAAAAGGTAAGTAGCAAAAGGTGCCTTCCTGTTCTCATTGCTTGCTTTATGTGCCTTGACTCCTTTTCCTATTCTCACTCTCAGCCCTAGCCTAAGCAGAGATTGTTACTCTTCCTTCTCCTCAGAGCCTGTTGGCCTATATTCTATTATCTTAAAAAAAGAAAATAAATAAAAAAGAAAAGAAAATTATGTTCTATCTTGTCTCAAGGAACAAGAACACCCCAGGCTCTCAGGGATGTGGCTTTCCCACCTGCAGTGCAGTGCTGCTGTTAAGGTACCAGGCAGATGCTAATGCTCACATCCATCTGTTCATATTTTTATATTATACAACTCTGGAATTCAATTACTTGAAGGTTAAAAAAGAGTGTAGAATAGCAACATTCAGACTAGAGTATTAATTTTAGTTTTGTTGTCAGTTAAATGTTGTTCATGATTTCATAATGTGTCTCCATGCTTGCAGAGGTGAAAGTTAAGCACTATGTATTCTGCAGTGTTTCCCATGCACAGTCCTCAAATGTTCTGGCATTTTCTGTTTTCTAGAGGCGTGCATGATGTGGGAGATAGATTGTGTATGTACACATTCATGCATCTGTCTCTTCCTTCCTGCACTGTTACTTCTTTCATTAGACCTTAACCGCAGGAAGGAAAAGAAGTCCTAAAATCCTCACAAAGGTTTTTCTCAAGGCATTTGCTTTGGAGTTGTTCTTCTTCAGTGTAGAGCTTTTGAAGCAAAGATGGCTCAAGCCAAGAGTACTCTGATGCTTTAAGAATAAACCCTTTGTGTATAAAGAGCAAAATGTAAGTGCAAACTTGACTCATCTAGAATAGACTATTCATACTTAAATGCCCACCTCTTGTCTGCTGAGCCATTCTCACTAAGATTCATTTTTTTCTGGGATGTTACTCTGCAGATGTGAGCAACTTCAGCTGAAATGGGCCGATTTTCTCCAAGTGTGGTATTTCCTGGGCATTTCAGTTGGAGGGATGTTGGCATGACTAATAAGTTCTGATCTGTGTGGTGATTGTGTTGCCTTAGACCAAGGCTCAGAATATGTAATCATCAGGCGCACTACTTACTAAAGCTGATTGACTTAAAGACTATCAACAGACTTTTCAAATTAGGTCAGAGAACTCAGATTTGTACTCTGGGGGACATTTCTATTTTTGATGTTTTTTCCAGGTTAAATTATATTTTTATTCTCCTCAGTTTTTTGTTTATTTTTTAAAAGAAGCAGTGGGTGCTGGAGGGTTTTTTTTCTTTGGTTTGGTTTGCTTTCATTTTGCTTTGTTCCTTCATGTTCTTAAATATATGATCAGAATTTTTTTTATGCAGGTCTGAGTATACTCGTGATCAGAACAGACACTGCTAAGGGTGGGCCACTAGTATGCTTCAAGTTGGGGGGGATAACTTTTTTTAAATGGGAATGCTGAGGTTTACTCATTTTTATAAACAACAGAGCTATGCACTGTGAGACACAAAGAAAAGTATTAAGATAAGACTGCAACTAGCAGCATCTTCATTAAATGTTTTTACTATGCGTGTATGGTTTGCCACTTGATACTAGCAGAGGAGGCTTGTTAGAAATTTTTGAGTATCCCAGTGTTCGTGGAAAACTTCATGTAGAGCTGGGCATTCTTGTGTGGATTCCCACTGCCACTTCTCTGCTTGTGGCACGTCCCTCCTGGCTTGTCCTCATTGGTCTGAAAAGCATTTGGAATTGCAAATATTCTCCCATCAGTTCATCTCTTGCGTGGAACAGGAGCAAGAGGAAACGAACACACGTAAATGCTTAGTGGCCCAGTGGGAAAGGCTGAGTCCCATCAGATTTGCACAGCCCGGACTTGTTCCCATTCTGCTCTTTGACACCAACTTTGTGGAGAGAACCTCTCAGAGCACGTGTCGCTGCTTCCCCAGCGAGTCCAGTTCTGCTACAGGACAGGAGGTTATAGGCTACCTGAGCATGAAAGGAACATGTCCCTTGCAAGAAAATGCCAAATGTTTTATTTTATTTCACCATCTGTTGGAAATTGCCATACTAGAATCACTTTCTTCCTGCAGGAAATATTCATCCTTTGTATTTGAGAAGTCTTAAATATGTAGTGTTCCTCTCTGGAAAATGAGTCACTAGGACAGAGCCAGACTTCCATAAATTTTAACACCAAATAACTAACATTTAGTCTTCACATTTATCAGTTTCCTATATGTCTCTGTAAAGACTTGGAATGAGCAATTTGGCCTTAGTTCTTCTTTGCCACCTGAAATTACAACTGTTTTGAGATTTAGAGGAGGAATAGATTTGATTTCTGGGTTCAAAAACAAAACAGGAGGTCTCCGAAGCGTTCTTCCCCACAGGTCAAGTGCAGACTTTTCTAAGGCTAGCACAGAATTTTCACTGCCAAGATACTGGTGGTGAAATAGTGAGTAGAAATAAACTGGTGATGTCTGTACATATGCAAGTATGGCTTTATTGCACAGCTGCCAGCTGAGGAGATGGATCATCTCTGTTGCCCATGCATATTTGACTAGAACGTGGTTGTCCTTGTTAAGAAATAATGCTTGTGATTAATGAGTGTGTGTTTAATGATGAGTGAGTTCTACAGGCTTTGAAACTATCTGTTGACCTGTGAACTCCGGCCTCGCTTGCACAACCAGATCCTACTGGAAATGTTTGCTGTCGTGCTGTGTGGTATATGTCCAGACAGGGGGAACTGCAGAAGTGCATAACGAGACCATTCCTGGTGCAGCTGAACGGAATACAAGCATTTAATGTGCTTCTGTTTTACTTTTATATACTTGCTCTCACTACTCTGGTGTTGTTTTGTTATCCAGTGTGCTTCTGGTCTCAAAAGCTATTTTAAATGGATATGCATTGAGGTTATTGGAAGCAGCAATAACATAAAAAGTATTTAAATACCTTTTCAAGTGTACTTTTATTTTTCATTGCGTTCCAAAATTTGAACTGAAGAAAACCATTACTGATTCTATCTCTAGTGTTTGTATTTCTGGACATTAGTTTGGTTCAGCCTCTGATTGTCGCAGGTCAAGCTCGTATTTCAAAAGACTAAGCTACATGAAAGTCTCTATGTGTATCCCTGTCCTAGAAGGAGAGTTTAGAGAGCCTGAGAAAGGTGATGAGGACACACTGGGCACAGGGATTTAGGTAGAATTTAGGCCATCTGAATACTTTTTTCTATGTTATTGAACAAGTATTTGTGTAGAATCTGTCTCTATCACCTGTGTTGATCAGTTTTATTTTTTTGTGTGTGTTAGAATTCAAAAGTAGGCAAAAAACTTACCATGCAGGGCACATTGTGTACAGAAGGATTTGTGCCACAATCATTTATCACTGGTGATGTTTTCTGAAGCTTCAGCTCTGTGATCCAGTGCTTTTTGACTTTACTCAAAGTACTAAAAAAGAAGGTGACAGCAGGTATAAGCAAGTATAACGTGAATTTGTGCAGAAAGATAAAAGGTCCATAATTGAGAATTTTGGCAGCAGCTTTGTGGCCCCACCCAGGAGGCTTTAGCCCTGTGCAGAGTCCTGTTGGCAAATTAGGCTTGTTCATTCACTTAAGGGTTTGCAGAATCAAGCCCATGGATTTTTTCCTTTCCCAGATCCCCATGCAAATACATCCTGGTCCTCTTCCACCTCCCAATCCAGTCTTGTCGCCCTGGATCATGTTCCTGGTAAGTACAGAAGGAAAAAGTTAATTATGCCCATGCTGCTTGGCTCTGGCAATCTTTGCATTTTATTTATCCTTCTGCATTGGACTTACCAATAGTGGAAATGCTGGACCGAGAATTTTCTTTTTTTCTTTTTAGGAAAAAGTATTGTGTAGTTAGCCTCTAATGTGTAACTCAGAGTTTGAACCCAGGTACAGAGCAGCTTCATCTGCATGATACTCCTTGAAAAACTAGGTCTGGCAAATGTGCCACCTTTGACGCTTTCTGCTGCTGAGTCCTATTTGATGTTCAAAGCCGTGTTTCCCTTTGAAATGTCTGAGGTTTTGAATTCTTGTAAAGTCAAATTTCTAAGTGCTGTAAGGCAGTTCTTTGGCCTGGGCTGATGCTGGTTTTCACATGAAATAAATATGCATGAGAACATTGCCTTGATGTGGATGTTTCAGTCTAAGATCTGCTCTTCATCAGTTCACATAGGAACAGTTGAAAGTGTGCAGTAAAAGGGTTTTAATTGTTAAGGTTTCCAAGTGGCTGTGATAGGTTGTCCACTCAGCTCCAATTTCAGGTTTAAGATTTTGTGTTGTGTTTGAAGTACTTGATTGGATTAAGATCTGAATTCAATTTCTAGCTGGATATTGCTCCTGTATCACTGCGTAACTTGATCCTCTCTTTGGAATGGAAACCATGATTTTTCCTTTCTCATTTGCTGAAATGTTTTGGCTTCTCAGGGCAGGTGCTGCCTCACCCACGTATTTGTACACGGCCTCGCACAGTGAACCCCCTCACACACACCCTCTCTCACCTGTGAGCCTAAGGGTGATATTTTACAGCAAGTATGGACAGCTTTAATGCATTAGTTCATGTAAGTGCACTGCTTTCTCCTCAGGCATTTCAAGCAGCATGAATTTTGATGAGGAAGAGGATGAGGAAGATGAGGACAGTTCCAGTTCTTCACAGTTAAACAGTAACACGCGTCCTGGTTCTGCCACGAGCAAGAAATCCAACAAGGTGAGGGGTGAGAGCCGAAGCAGGAGCAGGCGGGACAGGCCTGGATTTCTTGTTTGTTTTTAATATGCTCTAGAGTGTCTCCAAGGTGATTTACTGCGGTAGCTCTCAGGGTTCACAGGAGCAAGCAATGAAAATAATGACTTGGGGAAAAGAATAGCAAATATTTTCTGAACTTGAATGAAGAGAAAGGTAAACAGTAAATATTTACCTTTCTGCCTCTTGCAGGTGCTCAGAAGGATCTTTTGTTTCTACTGCTTTTTTTTTCCTGAGCATTTCCCCACCCTGTTCTTACTGCTGCCATCCAAACATAAAATACGACTTGTGACTTCTTCAGGTATTCTAAATCACAAGGTCTTGCTAAAGCAGTTGATGGTGCCCCACTCTTTTATATACTGCACTTTCTCATCTCTGTTATAGCTCTGTCTAGCTTAACCTGTCTCTCCCCATCCCGTTTCTTCCTTTCACTGCCTGTGGGTCTGACTTCCAAAGAGAAGTGTGGTGAGCTGGGCAGGTGTGAGCCGGGTTTG
This sequence comes from Streptopelia decaocto, assembly GCF_964273445.1. Lineage (NCBI taxonomy): Eukaryota > Metazoa > Chordata > Aves > Columbiformes > Columbidae > Streptopelia > Streptopelia decaocto. The sequence goes on from NC_138661.1 coordinate 56,371,534, forward strand.
CTGTGCCCCGTGCCAGCACTCCACATCTGCAGCCACCCTGCTCTGCTTTGCCAGCTGTGCTGAGCATCCGCGGTGCAGAGAGCTGCTCCCTGCACCTTCCGTAGCCAAGAGCTTGACCAGCAGGATGGGGAGAGATCCTTAGCTTGATAAGCTGCCTTCAAGGCTGCCGAGGAATCAGAACAGGGAAGAAAATATGTTCCTTGTATTTATTTTTTTTTAAGTGCAGCTTCCATCAAATGTCATTCATTCGCACTTACAACCTTGTAAATCAAAGTTGAGGAAAACCGTGTTTTGCTTACTGTTTTAGGAAGCGGCCTCAGCCCCCAGTCCTTCCACAAATGAGCCTCTCATAGACGTCGATGACCTGGAGGAATTCGCCATAAGACCTGCTCCACAGGGTGTCACCGTCAAATGCAGAATCACGAGAGACAAGAAGGGAATGGACCGAGGGATGTACCCTACTTATTACCTCCACTTGGAAAGGGAGCATGGTAAAAAGGTCATAAAATAACTTGAATGGCATACCAGTTGCATCTGAGTATTAAAAAAAATATTAAAAGTCTGAAGAAGTCTTACAAAGAGAATATATTTTAAATATATTTTCACTTTCACTGAGATCTGCAGTCTTTCAAAAGCAAAACAATAGTATCGTTTTGTTCTACCACCTTTCTTCATACGTCTAATCTTTGGCCTTAAATAATCCATGCATGGCACCTTTATGTGACAGTCCGCAGTTGGGGCTCTCTGCATTCTGCGGCCTGAAAAGCATCTATTTTCAATTCAACTGGAGGAGCCATAGCAACTTAGAATGAAACATTTAACAAAATAGATTGAATTTAATTATTTAAACCATAAAAAATTGACTGAGTGGTTGAGAAGTTGCTTTCCCTTTCCAGATCTTTATCTGCTTTTGCTGAGCCTCAGGAGACCTCCTGTTACTTGATGCTGGAAGACAGAAAAATTACCTATGGTTTCTTTATATCAAAGCAGGGAGTGGTGTGTGCTAACCCCTTTGGCATTTTAGAATATGTTTTTTTGCACTGCTTAGGTGTTTCTGTTAGCTGGAAGGAAACGAAAGAAGAGTAAAACCTCTAATTACCTCATCTCCATAGACCCAACTGACCTGTCCCGGGGTGGAGAGAGTTTTATTGGAAAACTGAGGTAAACACCGATACATCTAAGCGTTTTCTTTGTATAATATAAAGTTCATTTGACATTAAGAAGCCTGTAAGCCACTATGACCTCTTAATTAGAGGCTTGACGACTTAATGTGATAATGTAATGAAGTTTACCAGTATCCAGGGCATGTTTTCAAAATGTCTCAAGTACTTACAAGATCACATTTTATTAAAAGTCAGCAGGACTGAAGCTCTTAAATGCTCAAAGGCCAGATTCTCAAGGGTGCATGAGCACAACTTACCTTAATGGGATTTTCAGAAGTACATGAGTAGCTTGTGTCTAGCCTCGATTAATATAAATACCTTGGAATGGAAGTTCTGTCAGTTAGATGATCTTCAAATCTCTTTGGTTTTGTCCATTTGTTAAGAGCCTAATTAGAGTTATTTACAAGCAGCGGTTCTTTCAGAACCATGTTTTTCATTTCTGTCTGTAACCCCAGCATACGTCAGTGTGTTGTTGATACTTACGTGGAGCCTCTCAATGTATATTTAGATCATCTGTGCCTGAGGAAAGGGACTATACCTCTAATTGCCATTTGTCTGTGTGGATTTTGGAAATTCACGTGCTATTTATTGCAGTACAAGCACAGAATGAGGATAATGTGGTTTAAGTATGTTTTAAGTTGTATTTTGTGCTCTTTGGTTTGATTTCCGTTTAAACAGGAAAGACTGACCTTACTTAAAGCTTCATGAAAATCATTCTCTGTACTATAATAGAGTTAGTAGTCTCATAGGAAAGCAGATAGTTTTTTATAGAGCAAGCGTATTTTTAAAACCAAGCAAACAAACAAAATAAACCCACCTGAGTGTTTCCTTATTGCTTCCTTCAATTTACTACTTTGCAAGACATCATGAGAAATCTCCAGTGTAATGACAAGGGGCCTTTATTATACTCTGCTGTACTGTACCTTTACATTTTTGTTATGGCTTAGAATCCAGGAGTTGCCATTTAGTTGAGATTAGAATTAACAACTATTCATACTTGATATTATTTGTCTTTCCTTTGGGGCTACAAGGTAGTAGAGGATAGATGTCTTGCACAGCATTACTGACAAATGGTGACTAGATTTTTCCTTTTTTTTTTTTTTGATAGATCAAATCTTATGGGAACTAAGTTTACAGTTTATGACAATGGAGTAAATCCAATGAAAACAACATCGAGCCTGGAGGCGAGTGTCCTGCGTCAGGAGCTGGCTGCCATTTGTTATGTAAGTACTGCTCATGGGCACAATGCGCATGGAAGGGCAGTGCCATTTCTGAAATAGCACGCTGAATTTCCTTCTCACTTATGATTATGTAAATCAGCATTCAGACTTTGATGTAATCAAGCAGCTGATCGTCACTAGAGAAAGCAGGAAATTCAGCGGCGAGTAGAGGTGAAAAACGTGCGCAAACCAGGTTGCCCAGTTCTCACTTTTGGTCAGAAGGTGCTGGAGCTTTTACATAACCCTCTGGAAGGGGCAGGATGCTTCACAACCTGCAGGCACCATCCAAGGGAGCCTCCTGAGCTGGAAAGGGCTGTGCACATGGAATTACTGCACTAAAGCACGATTATTTGTAATTGCATTTTGGAGGAGGCCTCTCTGATCCACAACACAGGTAGCTGGACAGCTAGGTCTGCAGCAGTGGCTGAGAGACCGGAATAAAAACACTGAAATGCCTTCTTACCAGGAAAACAAACAAACAAACAAACCCAAACAAACAAAAACCCACAAACAAAAACCCAGACAAAATCTGAATTCACTTGAATGTGAGAAACCAGCCTCTTATAGGACAGCAACTAGCATTTGTCAGTGGCAATGCAGGACAGGCTGCCCAGAGAGGTTGTGGAGTCTCCTTCCCCAGAGACATTCAAGACCTGCCTGGACACATTCCTGTGTGATCTGTTCCAGGTGAACCTGCTTTAGCAGGTGAGTTGGACCAGATGATCTCCAGAGGTCCCTTCCAACCCCACCTGTCCTCTGTGATTGTCATTCTGTGAAGCACAGTTGCTATTGTTTCCTGAGTACTGGATGATTCACTGTTTTGCTGAAAGTATTCTTTCTGTTCAGAAATCCCTGGGCCCAAGAAACTCTTCCAGTCAAAATTGATAGAGACACTGCTACAGACAGTTTTCTTCTGACAAAAATAGGCAAGAACCACTTTTCTGAAAAATTCCTGCCCAGCTGTGCTCAAGGATGCCCGGAGCTCTGTCAGATCGAGGTCCAACCATCCCCACATATACCCTGTGTAAGCACAGAATGTGTCCCTGGAAAGGTCTAGAAGGTTTTGGCACATAAAAAGGAAAGCAGAGAGCCATTCTTTCCATGCAAATTGCAGAGAGCACTGAGAGGTGGCAGTGTTAGCTGCTAATGTGTTCTTTTTCTTCTGCTTAGGATACAGTTTTTCTGTGAATATAGGATAAATATCATTTTTATTGGCACGTGCTGTTATTCAGGCACATGGCCTATAGTTGCAGACAGGCATACAGACACACACCTATCGCTCCAGTTCTGTGGGATTTAAAACTCTGAGAATTTCAGAAAATCCAGCTAGCAGGATTTAACAAGAGAGTCCAGGATTTGATGTCAGTTTAGAATTTGACTGAGGTTTCAGTAGGAACCTAGAAGAACTTACATGTTTTATTATATAAAGGTAATTTTACTGATTTATATAGGAGGGCATTCCCTGGAGCCAGGCAACTAGTCTTCTGGTGCAAAGTGGAAATACAAGGCGAAAACAAAAAATAGTTTTAAAAAAGTTATATGCTAAAAAACTTTGGCACTGCTTGTATAAGTCAACAACAGTGACATTTGAACCACTAACATTACCAAATAAAAAGCTCAGTTGAGTTCAGCAGAGGTGATTAGAAGAGTGAGCGTTGGAAAGGACAGAACCATGGCTGCTATTTGGAGAATATGGCTAAGATAAGCTGCTTTTATATGCCTGTTTTGAGATCAGCAGTTTAAAACTTGTACATTTGTGTACGAAAATGAATCGTTCCATTGATATTTCGATACTCACAGAGAAAGGCAGCAGGCTTGCAGGTGTGCTATGGCCAGGGGACAAAAGGAAATTGGAATGATATTTCACTACTAGCCAGGTTTGCTCAAGTGACATTATTGTTCCTGGCTGCAGCAGAACCACAGCAAAGAACGCCAGAAAGAGCACTCTTGGAACACTTTTGTCCCAAGGTAACCTTTGAATTCCTGCCTTGAGATTTTTCCTGCAGCAAAAATTATAATAAATGACACTTTGCAAGCACCACTGTGCCTCTCACTGTCTCTGTATCTGCTCCTACCAACTCTCTGAGCATGACCTGAATCGTCTCAGCAGGTCTAGTTGATACAGGCAGAAGCTGGTGGTGCATCTGTTGTTGACTGTGGGATAAAGGTGTTGAGAACTCTCACGTGGAACTCACCTTAGGGCACGTTTCAAGCAACAGGAATAAAGTCAGTGCAAGGACCGGGTTTTATCAGGCCCTGTTAAGCACTTTTAGTCTCCCTGCTGAGGGCAGGCTAGCATATTAACAAACCTGCAGCAGCACCTAATGGCTGATCTCAGAATCGCTTGGCAAAATTTGTCAAGAAGCAGGGAGGTGTAACTACCATTTGAACCAGGATTCTCTGTGCTGGATTCCTTCATATCCACAGTACCTCACAATTCAGTTTGCACCGGATTCTGCAGGCAGGGAGCTCAGCTGATATTCTGAGGTGTGACTCTGGTCTCAGTAAAGCAAACTGTATGTTTCTACTCCAGCCCCCATCACTTCCATGGGGCTCTGTGATTTGGGCTTTCTATGGAATGACAGTTTCTACACAACGTATGGAGGACAAGGCACAGCTGTGTGATTCAAGTCCAGAAAGGGAAGTGGCTGAAAGAAAACTGGGGTAATTAAATCCTGAATCTCCTGGGAGCTGCTGGGATATACACCTTGCCGCTTTTACCATGGCAGCTATTGCCACCGTAGCGAAATGCTTACATAATGTTATAAGAGCGTGTAAGATTTTAAAAGCAGCCCTGGGGAGAGGCTCTGTGTTCTTTCAGTCCCGTTTATTGTGCCACACGCTGACAGAACAGCGTGCAGGTTGGGCACAGGCAGAGAGAGCAGCATCTGAGCAATACTGGGCCTAGTCCTTCGCTGATTTAAGCCATTGCCATGCTGGTTGATTCAGCAGAGCTCTGCCAGCTAATAAACCTTATTTTGAGCCATAAACCAAGTCTGTCAGTGGCATTTCAATGGTGTGAAATCAGAATGTGGCCTACGTTTCCCTGATAATGCCATTTAGCCTTGAATTTACACACACAAAATAGTGGAGGGAGGGGAATAAAAGAGAAGCAGGGAATGGGAACTGTGATAAGGGGAATTCATTTTATTTGGATGCAGGTAGATGGGAAAGGTCTGCTCTTAATTAAAGCTCCTCTTTTGTCCCTACTATTTTCCTCATATATTCTGTGTTTGTAGAATTTCAGTTTTGTATGTTGATTTTAGCAAAAGGGTAGCATTTACCAATAAAACATTTGATATAATTGGTGACTGATGTAATGTGCAACTAGAAACCATTCCTTTATCCCTTGGCAGAAGTATTGATTTTAGTGTTTCTGAGTAAATCCAAAGAATATAGTCCCGTTTTTTCAGAGTGATAATACTGTTTGTTGGGAGGGAAGTGATTCAGCGCTATTATTTAATTTTACCTTGAACAATGTCTCCAACCAGTCAGCATCTAAATTAATTGTATATAGCAGAACTGCAGCTTGATGAGAAGAGCTTGTAAAACATTTCAGAGAAGACCAAAATTGTCAGTAGTTAGTGGAAAATAAGCATAAGCATGAATCTTTTCTTAGAAATTGTCCTCTGCTGTGCTGAGTCTGTCCTGCTTATCAAATCTGCTGGCAGTCATTTTAGTTGGAGTCTCACCATGATGCAAAACCAATTATATGTTTGCAACTGAACTGATAACATTGGATTACTCTGCCAAAGGCCAGGACATAAGTGATTCAGAAAAGAGGTAGAATCTTCCCATTAATGTGTATAGTTAAGAAGATATATGAATATACCTGGATTGCTTCAACAGCATTCAGTAAAATAACTGAGTTGCTTTTTTTCCTGCGTGCATGAAAATCTTTAACGAGTTGTGTAAAACCTCCAGATGGTTTGCTGAAACAACCAAAGTTATTTCAAAAGTCTGACAGATGACAAAACTTGTGCAGGAGTAAATTTTAGGTGGTTATTTTCAGATGTTTCCAGTGAGTTGTGTGGATATTTGCCTGTAAAAGTAGAGATGCTTTAAAAGTTTAATGTTCCTTAAAATCAGGACACTTGTATTAAATATATAAAAGCAGAGGCATCTGAACCTGTCACTTCTGAATGTCCCCGTGGTAGAGCCACACCAGCTGGAGCCTGGGGGTGTCCAGTTCTATGTGTATCATGGTACGTTGCTGGGAATAGTGCCAATGGGAATTTTCTTTGTGAGATTCCTTAGTGTGTGTCCACAGCCCTTCACCTTGGAAAGGTAGTGGAGAAAAAATGTGTGCAACAGAAAAAATAATAACTGAAAAGAAAAAGCACTAAACATGAGGAGATGGGCTTTCACAGGTGTCACCGTTTCATTTACTGGAGTTAATGCTAAAATAGTCAATCCGGTTTTACTGAGCAAGTTGGAAAATATCGCCCTTTACATTTTCTGTTTCTAAAGTAGACGGCAACTTACTGAAATACTTGGTCTCGGTTTCTTCTGTGGCAAAAAGAAAGACTCAGATAAAAGCAAGACTTTAGGCATGTTTAGATTTTAGTGGTTGTGTTTTGAGAGGATAGTGCAATACTGGAAGGCTTTTGGGAAAAGCTGGTCAGAAAGGCATCAAATCACATTTAATGGAAAAACTTGTATTTTCCATGGATTTGTTTTTGCTGCCCATGTTATTTCTTTACTTTCCCTGATTTCATAGCTTGAAAATTTGCATTCATGTTAATGTGTTTGTTTTTTTACTCTGCTCATCTCTAAGCATAACATATCTGAAGACTTTGAAAACCACAGCTCTGCTAACAGATGCTCTTACTGGCAGCTTCTACTTGTTTGCCTTTGTGCTGGCTCTGGAATAAATGGACTTGGTCCCATATATTTAATTTAGTCTCTCATCAAAATGTGTGCCTGCATTTTATGATTTTTAAATTACAACGACTTTATTTTGGGATCTAGCAGTAGCCAAGCAATCTGGTTAGTTCATATCCTTTTTTAACAAAGGGATTTTTTTGTTGTTAAATTGTATTAAGGTTCCTGGCAGCCAATGCTAGGAGTGTTTTTGGAAACCTCTCTATTTCCATTTTTCCTGTTGTCGGAGCTTCTAAGACAAAGCTAGAATGTTTGGCGGTGCCATGAAGGTAAGAGTTTCAAGATGTTTTTTGAGTTGACTAACAAATAAGTTCCCTGGGCTGCCACTGTGTCTCTCTGTTGCAGAAATTAACTTTAAAAATACAGAACATGATGCACTCTCTTCTAAACATTTTTAGGAAACAAATGTCTTGGGGTTTAAAGGACCTCGTAAAATGAGCGTGATCATACCAGGAATGAATATGGACCATGAAAGAGTTTCCATCAGACCACGAAATGTAAGTCATACCATCAGTCAACAATAAAAATTACTTGAATTCTTTTTCAATTAAAGTTGGGTTTTTTTTGCATTTCTGAAGGTTTAGAGGTTAAAAAAACCCAGTATTTGAACAATCGCAGAACAATGGGATGTGTGACTAGTTCTGTGACTCACAAAAGCACTACAAATAATAATGTATTTTGATAACAAAAGATACAACTAACCTTTTCCAAGCTGTGGGAAGGACTCAAATGCACGTTTGCATTAAGATACTTGGAGTTCACTGTTTCATTTGATGATGCTGTTTTGAGAGTTGAGGGTGGCAGTTCAGTCTTTGGGCCGCGATTTAGGAACAGGTTGTCTGGTGAGGGTGTTAAACTGACACGCATTACCTGTTGTATGTGCAGGAACACGAGACACTTCTTGCAAGATGGCAGAACAAAAATACAGAGAGTGTCATTGAGCTGCATAACAAAACACCAGTCTGGAACGATGACACCCAGTCCTATGTTTTAAATTTCCATGGTCGAGTCACACAGGCCTCAGTGAAAAACTTCCAAATTATTCATGATAATGATCGTAAGTACAGCTCTCTGTAATGTGTAGAAACAGGACTGCATGCACAGCCCGGCAGTGATTCTGCTTTTACTGTTGTTACCTGAGTGAGTTTAATTTAGTTATGTGGGTCCAACTCTTGTTATTTCTCCAACATGGTCCATGTGGCCATGACATTGATGCAGGTTGGGTGTTTAAATGCTCGCGCTTGAGACAGGTGATTCTGCTATGTGCTGTTTTCTCCTTTGGCTGCCCGGTTTGTGAACTGAGCAAGTTTAGAGTCGTTTCTGCTGTCAGAGCTGTGGTACATCCAGACAGCAGGACCGTGGGGTGGTACCACTCTGCTCGAGCACTTGTATCACACAACCCTTCCTTGGGTTTTTTGTTCACTCTGGGCCCCATGCACTGCCCAGCTGGAAATGCTGACAGCCAGATGGGTCTCACTGCACACCCACCTTGCCATGACTGCTCGTTGTCAAGATGCTGGAAAGCAGCTCTGCAGAGAGCGACGTGGGGGTTTTGGTCGATGGCAAGTTGATCATGAGCCAACAGTGTGTCCTGGCAGCCAAGAGGGCAACCGTGTCCTGGGTGCACCAAGCACAGCATTGCCAGCCGGGCAGGGAGGTGATTGTCCCGCTCTGCTCTGCACTGGTGCAGCCTCACCTGGAGCACTGTGTGCAGTTCTGGGCACCATGGGATAAAGAAGATAGATAGAAAGCTACTGGATAATGTCCGGAAGAGGGCTATGAAGTTGGTGAAGGGTTTGGAGAGGAAGCCATATGAGGAGCAGCTAAAGTCACTTGGTTTGATCAGCCTGGAGGAGACTGAGGGGAGACCTCATTGTGGTCTACAGCTTCCTCACAAGGGGAGGAGGAGGAGCAGGTGCTGATCTCTTTGGTAACCAATGACAGAACCCAAAGGAATGTCAGGAAGATGCACCAGGGGAGGTTTAGGTTGGACATCAGGAAAAGGTTCTTCACCCAGAGGGTGGTGGAGCACTGGAACAGGCTCCCCAGGGAGGTGTCACAGCCCCAAGCCTGACAGTGTTCAAGAAGAGACTGGACAACACCCTCAGACACATGGTGTGAACTGTGGGGTTGTCCTGTGCAGGGACAGGGATTGGACTCGATGATCCTTGTGGGTCCCTTCCAACTTGGGACATTGTATGATTCTATGATGCCCTACACAACACCCTGAAAATGTCAGGTCTGCCTTTCACACCATCCCTAAGGCCTTACCCATGTGCTGCTTTCTGGCAGCAATGTACAGCCCCGTTGTTTTTGCCTGAACATAGTTGCTGGAGCAGGGATGGGGACCTCACTTTTGGCAGATGCATGCACCAGGTCCTGGGGTGCACAGGGTCACCCCAGTGCCGTGCTTAGGCTGCAGGGAACGCTGGAAACCAGTGACAGTGGCTTCACCAGTTTCCAAGAGCAACACTGAGTTTGAAACATTGGTGTATGCATTTGCTGAATTTCATGAGGTGAAACAATTACACCTGCTTCTGCCAATGAGACATTTCAAACTGTGAATGAGGCTGAGATTTCCTCTTTCTGGCAAAGAGTACAAAGGGGGAAAAAGTTGAGGAAGAATTCCTGAATATGATATAATAGAGTGATATTAGGTCTAGATCAGATCCATGCCTCCTCTTCCCCAATTACCCTTGCTTGTCCACTTGCCTGAAGTTAAGTAGGAATTGAATTAATTGGTTCTTGGTACATGTGAAACTTGGCATGAGGTCTATATAAGAGGACTGAGCATTCTATACAGAATCAATTTTATCTCTGTGCTTGTAAAAACCACTTTTGATCTGTGTAATTTTCTAAAGACAGTAAGAAGTCCCGCAGTCCTTTATCGCTCAGCTGTTCCTCACTCAAGCTAACTTTGCTTCTCCCTCTGATATTAGCACACCCACTTGCATGAGTAAGTGTTGCAAAGTTTGTTGGTGTTTTGTTGAGCTGGGCCAGAGGCTGATGATGAATGCATACTTGTTTGGTAAGGGCTGCAAACAAAAGTAATGCTTTGTCACCTCTTTATGACCTTTCTTGCAGCTGACTATATAGTGATGCAGTTTGGCCGCGTGGCTGAGGACGTGTTCACCATGGACTACAACTACCCGATGTGTGCGCTACAAGCCTTTGCTATTGCCCTTTCAAGTTTTGACAGCAAGCTGGCTTGTGAGTAAAGGGGCATGGGTGAGCATCTCTCGAAGGAAGCCGTTTGCCATGTGGTGTCACTGCTGGTGTCACTTATGGCCCATACTAAAGAGGTCAGGGAAAAAGCAGTTGTGGAGGACCACTCTGTTGCCGAAGAGAAAGTAAAAGGAATCTTCTTAAAATTCAGGACATTCAGGAAATAATATTTTCCTTTTTTTTTCTGTCATATTTTTCTGGAAGTGGCATCAAGTTTCTGTAAATAGAAGTTCTGTCTCATGTCCTTGATTATGTTATGGAGGTGTGCCATGATGTACTGTACCGTGGCTCTAGTAGCACCATTATAACGGTGTCTTTTTTAAATCCAGAAAGGGCGTGCACACTCAAAAAATTTCTTTCTACATTTAAGAATTATTCCGAGGCTGCAATCATACCTCAAGGTTGCTTTCCTACATCGACTAATCAGAGCTTCACCTCATTCAATGTAAAAGAAAGATCACTAAAAAAGATGCACTTTTTGAATTTGCAAGGATCTTGTGTAGTATAAAGCCGAGTCTGAGGGGTGAAAACCTATACTGGACTGAACTTGATGCATTGCTGTTGTGTATGTGGAAGGGCATGATGAATTTTAATTGCAGTAGGAGGAAATGGAGAAGTAGAAAGCACAAAATGTTGCACAAGTCACTTGAATTCTAAGTCATTATGTTTTAACATCTACATGCTTTTTAATTTGTTTCAAATGAAAATGTATTTGGAGTACAGAAAAGGAAAAGGAAAACGTCTAGATGCCAAGAAAGCATAACTTATGTTGAATTTGGCGTGTCGCGTGTTGGGAATTTATATCCTTGTATTTCTGTGGTAACTCAAACACATATTTTGTATGAAGTGATATAAACAGTTGGATAAAGGCTCTCTGCAGAGAATCTTATTATTTTGAACAGGCTGTGTAAAGCTGAGGAAGGTAAATGGAAATATTTTATTAAATTTGTCTGGCCTTTTGCGATTTTACAATTTGTTGATTGCATTTTTTGAACTTTCAGCAACAACCACTTTTCATATTTATTTCCCATTGTAAGAATGCTTGAAATCGATTGAAACTGTGTATGTTGTTCTCTAATGTAAGCGTGCCAGCTACTGAGCTAAATCCTTCTAGGCAAATCTAGTGTTTGCTGCATACAAATGAGACACTGGCAGGACACAGAATAGCTTAAAGTAGTGTGTTTTTTTTTCTTTTATTTCTGATTTATCTGGAATATATAAACAAATACAATTTTAAAACACAAGCAAAGAACAAGCCATTCTCTTCCAAACATCTCAAAAGCCAAGAGCTGCAACTGAAAGCACACTGTAAAATACCTTTAAAAATAACAAGTCTTTCTGGCATTGTTTTGTACAATGTTATCCTAAACAGCACAGAAAGTAATAGAATTTATATGCAGTTCACCAGAAGGGTATTGAAATATGAATGAAGAAGTACCTGCATTTTATATAATACTAAATGCATTCAAATCCTCCTTTTTACTCTTTATAGACTGTTGCATTGCACAACTAAAGATTATAACATGAGAAGATGAGATCAAATCCGCTTGTCTCATAGCTGTCACTCCCTTTTTGACCACAGGGGACAGGCCATAAGGAGAGGTTGTGCCATTTGGACTGTATAATTTCAACTAAAAAGAAATATTCTCTCTTCACATTTGCCTTCAGGTCTCCTTCCCAGTATATAGACAAGGAAATTTCAGAGAAGAGGTGGAAATAAGTGATTGCCAGCATTTTTTTCTAATCTTTTTTAGAATCCATAGACAAGAGTCTGCTGGCTTTGCACAGTGTTTTGTTGATGGACTCAGCCTGTCAAATGTCATCTTTAAATAACAGGAGGCTGGCATTTTATCAAATGTTTTTTTCAAGAAGCCTTTCCATGCAATGCTATAAAATGGAAAGACACCTTGCGTTTGAGAGAAATGAGCAGTCAGTTCCCTCAATGAATGATGCAAATGATGAGTTGTGAGTGGCAGTGTGATGCTTCACCTTTGCACATGGATGCTTTGTTTTCCCCTGTAGTTGGTGGTTTCCCAGCACTTCACATCCCCGTCTGTGATCTCACTTCTGAATTTTAACGGAGATGGCCCTTATGCCTTTGGTTACCTCGTGTCAGTCTTTAAAAACTAGTTCCAATGACAACTAGATTTTTTTTGTTTAGACTACTGTAAAAACAGACAGGAATTTCCACTGCTGGTATTTAAGGGTGATGTGGATTTCAAGAACTCTGCAGGATGGGAATGGTTGAATCCACATGGCTTCAGTCTGATTCTCTGATTCTAATTCTGTGTCTCGCCAGTGGCACATTTTCTTTAAAGCCTGAGAAGGTGGCACCTGACATAATTTTCTGCCTCTCTCTGTGTACAACCCTGTGTCAAAGGAACTAAGTGTCTTATGGTGCAAATACACGATCTGTTGTCTTTAGTCGTGAAGCTGGCTTAGGAAGGGTTATTTTTAACGTGGATCATAACAATGGTCTGACTTGCATCACGGCCCCACGGGGAATTGGCACCAAGAGGAAGCTTGTGTGCAAGGGCGAGAATGAGGGGCTGGGGAAAGGCAGAGAGCTCAGCTTCTCGGGACGGTTTTGCTGCCAGCACATTGTGTAACTTCACTCTCACTGCGTGTACTTCCCAGGCCACGTATTTTTTTAACCTGTAAGCGTGCCAGGAGGAAAGTGGTGACTCAAATCCCCAACATCCTAACAGATTCACACAGGGACATCAGCCAACAACTTGCTGAGGAAAAAGTTCCCCACTGGAAACTGAGGTCACTAGAGGGGGATGTTAACCTGGGACTAAGAGGCATGAGGAGCTCGCATTAAATCTGGTTCAGTTACAACAGAATTTGGGCCTCATGACCTTTACCAAAACCCTAATTCCTCACTGTTGTTGAGCAAGGAACTGGGTTCTTTTGATTCACTTGATCATCGTCATCTGCTCCAAAAGCAGTTTCTTTTAATTTAGCATCTATATAATTTCTGATGGACATTTTCTGGTGAAGGGCACTACTGTGTATCAATGCAAAGTGATATCACAAGTTTTCCAGCACATCTCCAAATTTTGTTTTCCTGACTTGGTAAAGTTGCAGCAGGTTCTGTCTTAACATACAGTCATACATGAGTTTACGCAGTCTTCACAAAGTTAGATTTTCCTCTACGCCATCAATAAAACCTTGGCACTAGTACAAATTTCAGAGATATACGCACACTAACGTAACTGAGGAGTAGTTAGTGGCACGTTCATTTTAGTGGTAGCTTCTACAGGGCCTTCAAGTCAATGTGCAACATGGTGTAACCTTGTTTACTTAGTGTGGCAAAGAACATAATGGCACCGAGCTCTGCATTTCCTTCGCATAGCCCTAGTTCGTGTTTGAATACAGTAGATTTAATATTGTTTAAAATCCCAATATTGATGACTTTTTGCATCTGCTGTTGATTTTGGCAGAGAGTTGTAAACAAATTACTTGCCTGAATTGCTCATAGGCAAATACTGCATGCTTTAATGTGAGTTCTTAATCTAGCTTGTCACTGTGTTTACATCAAACAGTTTCTTCTGGGCCTTTATCTAATTTTCTTCATCTCTGATGCTCTGTTCCTTCTCATTCTCTTCACAATCCCTTTATCTTCTCTTCAAGCAAGTGCAACTCAAAAGTGTTTATTTCAACAATATTACTCAGTGATCTCTCCACAGATGAATAACGCCTTCGGTGCACATCCAGTGATGCTCCTACAATAGAAGCCTTATCAGAGGGGTGAATTTGGCCCTTTGGCTTTTCACTAGAGTAAATTAACACATTAAAAGGTAGCAGATAAAAAAGCTTGCCTAAAATATAATGAGAATTTTTTTTCAGTAAACATTCAGTAACCAGAGTTTCCAAACCATGGTTTGCAAATCAATGAGCAGAACTGTCCGCAAGCCTGGAGGCAGACTGTTAGACAGATTCCCTTTGTAGTGCTGCCTTATTTCTCCTTTCTCAAAAGGCTGACAGTGATTTTGCTTGCTGAAATGCGTTGATGCCCTAAAATACAGTTTATTTTTTAGAAGCTAGACATCACTACTTTTGCAGGATAATATATGGCACATAAAATAGTAATGTTGTGGCCATTGTTACAAATTCTGATGCTAAGAAGTCTGTGCAAATGGTTTTGTTTGTAATAATTACCAGGCAAACCTCTCAGTATTCAAGTTGCCTTACAATAGTGCTGGAGTTCCCAGCTGGCTGTCCTCAGGAGCTGCTAAAACTGAAGGAGCTTTAGTGAAAAGGGCTCTGTAATAAAATCTGGTAGCTGCACAATCAAAAAACATGACTGTGGAGTCAAGTGACACCACTGAGTTTTATTGGTCATGGTGAACCAATGCCATCAATTCGAACTTTCTGGTTTTTTGCTCCCTTTCGATGAACAAAAGGAGGGACTTTGAACAAGCAGACATCAGTGAGGTCTCCGGGAGTACTAAGCATTAGACCCACTTCTAAACTTATAAAAATCTCACCCCTACCTGAGTACTGCCTATTAAAAAAGAAGGTAGTCAATCCAGTCCTTAGTACAGAAAGTCACTCCCATTTCTTGTATCTTAGCTTTTTACAAACTTCGTTATTAGTTTGTTGGTGATTTCACATAAGGATACAACAAGGGCTGGCTGTCACAGAGCAAATGAGTTCTTGCCCTGAAGAGATGGTGACTCTAGACCGGTATCAGAATATTTTGTCTTTGATTATTTTAGTCCATTAGGACTAAAGCAATAGGTTGCCTGGTGTTTTTGGCAGAGAGTTTCTCCTGATGGGTGGCAAGTGTCGGAGGGAAGATTTTGGGGTTGATCCTGTGGCATTCTAACTAGTTGCCCGATACTGTCCCATTGCCCTCCCAAAACATCTTTTACAAGATTTTCTCCTGGGTTTAGAGAAGTATGTGCTCACCGATAAAACATCCTTGCTTGACAAATAAGGATGGCACATGATAAAACAGCAGTCACCTTTATTGGAATTATGGACTGATGACTCTCAGTTTTCTCAAAGGGCCTCATTTTGATTACTTAGAATAAAGTAGTTTTATACCTGTAAGTCTTGCCCTAGAATTAATCTAACTGTAGATGCAGGCTTGTCTTATATGTGCTACTCAAAGGAAATGGGTTTCTGCTGTTCTTCATGTATGAAAAGTGCCTTCCAGGGTTCTGTTCTGTAAGTGTTTGAAATTAATTATGTAGATATTTTTCAGTTCTTTCTGTTGCTTGCCAAGTTACTAAGAAAAGGATTTGCACAACTAACTCGATGGTTTAGTATTTTGCTATGAACTATAGCTCAGTAGCTGATACTCACAAATGCCTGTATATTGGAAGAAAATGCATTAAAACTTATTTTATATGCTGTATTTTATTTAACTGCCTAGAAATTTTAGATTCTTCTTTTTCAGTAAGGTTGTGTTTATCCATACCTTCACTGACAAGACTTGAATTAACTGGCTTTCTCTAAACTGTGGAATGGAACCACTGATTTGGAACTGGAATGGAACTGGTTTGCTAAATAGGAAGAGGACAGAGTTCAGAAAAATTATGCTTACCTTTTTGAGATAAAACCCCTTTCTATTCACTTTATAATTGGATTACTCAATGACACTGAAAGCTTATCATGGTTTTATTTAAGTCTACAATGGCAGTTTGAAAATTACTCTGACAAAAGCTAGCTAGCACATGAACTGGAGCAAAGTCCTTCTTGAGAGTCAGAACCCAGCAAGTACCGGTGAAAACTCCTGCATCTACTCTGTGCTTAGCTACTCCTTGCATGCAAAGAAAGTCCTGAAGGGTCACAAATCTCTGTTAAAATCAGCCTAATCTCTTACGCTGTCCAACAGCTGTTAGAACTCAGGCCTGGGGATCAGGTCACCTGGGTTTTAATCCCAGCCGACTGTGTGACTTTGCGCAAATCTTGTAACCTCTTTGCACCTCAGTTCCAACGAGTTGGATTGAGATAGTAGTTTTTGGTCCTCCCTACATCCCTGTTCTGCTGAGAGGCTTCTCAGGAGTGTGTTGAGGCTGGCGGATGGCAGGTGGTGTCAGTGTGCTGAGCACCCTAGTTAATTCTGCTGAAGGAAGCAGAGTAACATATGAAGAGTTTTCTGCCACCTGTGTAGAAACTTATTAGCCAACCAGTCTCTTAGGATAAAATCTTGACACTTGAATTCTACAGAAATCTTGTCAATTATTTCAGTGAGGCTTGAATTTTTTTACCTTGTGTCATTTTTGGTCACTAAATGTGCAGGAAAAAACCAGCAAGGACAAACCATCCGACACACTTTTCCTTCTCACAATGATGTGTTGTTGGTTGTGCTTTAGTTTGCACCATCAGTTCTTTTGAAACTATTATTCCTGAACACGTTGCAGTGGCTCACTTAATGAACTCTCTATTTACGCTTTTATGTAGCAAACTGAGACACTTGGCAATTGTGCTGCAAATTGCCGTTTTGTACTTTTGGGGGCTCTTTTTCTTGGATGTGACTCAGCTGTTCAAAACTGTTGTTGCTGCAGACTTTGTCACACATATCTGATTTTAATACAGTGAGTCTCATGTTTTATGACTACCTACTCACAGGGGATGTTTACAATGCAATCTGTTTCTCACATTTGACCCTGTACCTGTGGCTTCTTACTGAGGTTATTCCAGTTGGCACAATGCCATTAGAAGTATCAGTAATTTATAAAGTGAACTCTCTCAAAGTAACAGAAGGTAATTCATAAACATTTTTACAGATTGTAACATTAAAATCTAGCTGATTTTAATACTGACAGATTGGGTGAAATTACAAAGAAGTTATTTGTTTAAAAATATTTCCTTAAGCTTGTTTTGAAGTTGGAGCTGTCATTTGAGTAAGTCCTGACCCTGCAGCTCCACCTGTGCAAGCAGAACACGGTTGGCTGTGGGATCTGTCAGTGTGATCAGGACACAGTAAGTGATGGGATTTCCAAAGTCCTAACGAGAGTGCACTTCCTAATTCTCTTATGCGCTTTTGAGCATCATGTAAGAAATCATGTACTTTTCTTTTGTTGAGTTACCAAATAACAGAAGGAATATTTTCACTCCATTTGATTCTTTTATTATTATTTTTTTTAAGGCTATGCTTACTGTCTAGGCAAGTATAATTTTATCAGACATTTAGTCTTGATGTCTTGGAAAATTATGTCATGAGACTGCTTATTTTGCCAGTGCAGAAAAATTTCACAATTACATAAAACCAGAGTATGTTTTGTGATAGTGGGCTACTTCATGCTATGAGTTCAGTGTTCAAACAAGTTTCTGAACTCTAGCACCTCATAAGAGGAGGTTTTCAATCCAGATGGGGGATATCAGAAGATAATCCAATTATTACCATCCTGCTCCCTTCCTTAGGGAGAATCTCCCATTCTCAGTGGCTAGATGTAGAACTAAATTGATCCTGCTGTTTCTTTAAACATTATGGTATTTTCTGGCTATTTTAATAATGTTTTCAAAGATGTAGTTTGAGCTCAAAGACAATAGTCTTTGAAGTATCTACAGGTGTACCAAGTTGATTTGGTTGAGAGGCAGCTGCCTTTTCCAGCAATTCTCTCAGTTGACATATGAACAGTGCTTGATAGTCCTGCTGGAAAAACATAATGTAGCTATATTAATAGAGTTTGCTTGGGTTTTGCCTTAAGATACTGCTTTTTTGTGCACCACTACGTCTGTTCCTGAACGTCAGTACTTCCAGTGCTAAACACAAATAGAGCAGTGTTTTCTACTAAAGCCTCTGCCTCATTTTCTGCTGCCTTACATGTGGAGATTTGATATTTGATACTAAAAACAGAAACTTTTCATCTAGGGGGAAAAAAAAAAAAGAAGATTTCTAGGCAAAATCATTAACTTCCAGTACTATGTGCCTGGATCCACAGAGGGCTTTTTTTTTCCAACCTAGAATCTTATTACTGGTAGAGTAGTGTGTGCCATGAAGCATCCTTTGATGCCCTGGTGTGTATTACACCTGGGACACCATGTGAGGGTCTGGTCCAAAGGCACAGCCTTCTTGTGCCAAAATGCTACTGCTTTCCCCTTTTGGGGGCTTTCTGTTGATAAGTTTATGCTTATTGCAGTATCTCCCATCTTGGAGCTAATCTGTGATTAGTTTAGTAAATAGCAGCCTTAACAAACATACACCAGCTCATAAATAGCAGTTCACAAACATGCTATGGATCAGCTTCTGAAGTCTTAGAGCAGTTCAGGAGCTGCAGGTAAGTAGTGTTACGCTTTTAATGGCGCTGAAGCTGGGATTTGCAGTTTATAAAAGCAAACAGACAAACAAACAAGGAGTTATTTTTAGAGCTGGCACTAGAACTAAGTTCTTAGTCCCCAAATCTGAGTTCTAGCTATTGCCATGAGTAACCAGCTAGTAGGTCTCTGTTTTGAACTTCATTGAGAAGACTGAACTGTTTCGCTTCAGTTTGGAATACTGGAAAACCAAACCACATTAATACAGAGAGTTCTTATCAGGCAAATGAAATTACACTGAAATCAAGTTTTGTGCATATTAATTTATGAGGATGGCCCAGAACAAACATTAGAGTGCTGTGCAAGTGTCAGGAACTGAAGAGTTACTCAGCAAAATGCTAAATCAGGTCCAATGAGTTTTCTGAAGTAAAAAAACAGTGGGGCTGTATTTCATTCCTAACTGTATTAATTTGGAGATTCAGTGTTTTATAATGTAGGATGAAAATATAAAAATGCTGTGTACTGTTAATTCTAACTTGTGATTCAAAGTAGGGCTTTAGCAGTGATGCTTACTCTTACAAGATTTGTAAAAATGTCGTCTTAAAAAACTGACTGCGTAATATGGCTCTTTAACAATGATGGATTCTCAAGAGGTACTGAATTCAATGACACTGTGACAAGGATTTTTGTTGTAGTTTTTATTTTTTTTTTCTTTAAAACCCCTGTTTTCAAGAGCACTGCTTATTCTGTCTTTTGGACTACGTAGCACAAGTCCATGAGGATGAATTCCTATGTGGTTTCACTTCAAATGCTTTCTTGCAGATGGCAGATGCTTTTCAGCTTCTTAGTGATCTGTGTTACAACAATTTCCTTGTTTTGTTTTAGGCTTCCTGATTTTTTTTCCCCCATCTATAATTTAATCTTGTTTCAAACATGTAGAGGTTTTTCCATATGGGGACGCTCCAGAAAGCTAAGTCAGTGAAACCTATAGCGTTAATGTCTGTGAATTAAGGTGTGTTAAATCCCCATGTAAATGTTCTCATTTCAACGTAGGGTGGCCTTCCATTCCGGTTGCATAATCCTCAGTGGGGTTTTCATCACAATGTGCAGTTCAAGGTGGTTGGTGAATTTTAAAGCGCAGAACAGGTTTCTGACCAAGATACTGCAGAACATTCGTGAAGGGATTCACCCTTCTGTATTGTCAGGTTGGCAATTACAACATTGCTAACAGCTGGCTCCTTGAACTGCAGTTGCAAAGCTCAGCACCTACACACTAGAGGCTGAAGTCCTCTTTTTCTACTGCCATGTTTTTCAGCCCTCTCTGATTTAGCTTGACGCTAGCAGCATGGTGTAAATGATGCCAGTAGAACTAGGTTTATTTTTACAGTGCCCATCACAGGCATGCTTGTTTCTCAGACAATAATCTTCCTTTCTCTTTTTCTTCTTCATTTATATCTGCCTGGATCTGGAGGATGAGAGTCCCTCTTAGCACTCATGCAAGCAGCCACCATATAAGAAAACCACACTCAACAGGTTTATTACGGAGGGGTTTACCATTAAGCAATGCCGCTATCGCGTGTTTACTGTCACCCTGCTTTGTAACGGTGCATGTTTCTCCCTGTGCGCTGTTTCCCACCCTGTGTGCTTGTCACCATTCAGAGGACACGGCTGCAAAGATGTGCATGGAAGCTCAGCAAAGAAACTGCAGAACCAAAGCCATTAAGATACAGCTCTCCTCACACTGAAGAAAGAGCTCCTCCTGAAGGCAAAAACTGAGACCTGTGGCTCTTTAAGTTATTTGTACTTTTTGTGTGTTTGCATTGCATATAAGAAGATAACACTTTTTTATTGTACTTGCACTATATTGAGCCCTAAGCCCAGAAAAATGAATATACAATCCAAGGAGTGTAGTTACAGAAAATCAAACAAAAGTGCAAACAAGCTCCATTTACAGATGTGAAGAACTCCAGCATTCAGACAGGGCAGCAGCATGTGCTGGGGATGGCAGTGGGGTGAGTTCTTGCTGGAGAACCCGCACGCCTTGCCATCGCCTTCAATATTCATGGGCAGACTGTGAGGGCCAATGGTTATGTTGTGTTATGTTGGTAAGAACTCTGCCCATACGCTTTGTTTCTCTCCTAAACAGCTCAATTTATGTGCAGATTTTTTTTTTCATGATGACATTTTCACCCATTTATTTCTATTATGGGTGTAATCCAAAGCCTGCTGGTGCGACTGAAAGTTCTTTTTCTAACTTCTGTTGTGTCTCCATAATGCCACACTTACGTGTCTCTGCAAGAGTCCTCATGCCTTCTTGTCTGTGTTTAAAAGTGAGCTTATCGGGATCTCAAAAATCAGACAGTATTGGCATGAATACTTCAGAAAGTGGATTTAGAGGGGAAGCCAAATTTTTCCCTTATGTACATCCTATGAAGCCTAGTTCACACCCAAAGGGTGTGAACCCAAGGAGATCTAAAATGTCTATCAGTGAAAGTGACCTTTTCTGTTAAATCTGCTTTCAAATTCTATTGTCATTACTGCAACTAAATAGAGCATTTAGGAAAACAAAACACTGCTAATAGTTGCCCATGTTTTAAGGGATAATACTGGATAACTGGCCCTGCACAAGAAGTAGCAAATCAACAGGGAGTTTCCCTAAGAAACAAGGTCTGTAAGAAACAAACCCCTTATAGTGGCTTACTGTAAAACATGTATGAAAAAAGACAAGTATTGGAGCTTTGTTAATTTTGTTAGTATCTTCAAAGCGTAATTTTTTTTCTTGTGATTGAAACCAACAGTTTGTTTATAACCTACAGATGAGCTTATTTTCCTGTCATCAAGTACAAGATTTTTTTATTTGAAATAAAGTATGAAGGGAGCGTGCATACATACATGCTCAGTATGGCAGGATTCTCAGTATTAAGAGTGGGGTTAATTTATGGCTTGGTCAACATTTTCCGATGTCAGATGTGCAAATATATGTGCTGTGCACACACACATGTATTTGCACATATAGTCTTAAAAAATTTCCATTAGTGATATCCAGAGATTACGCAGTCCTCTTTCCCACTGTTCACGCTGGCAGCATAAACCATGATATTCATTTGCCTTGACAGTAGTAATTCCAAAATACCTCTAAAAGACACTGTTATTTGAAACCCCCTTTAAAATATTTTTGAACACGTAAAATCTTATGTGGAAAGGTTAAAGAAAAATCTCTTAAATGCTCTCTATGCTAAGTATCCATATTTATTACAAAAAGCCATCTGCTTTCCCTTTTTCCTTTGAGCTGACTGTTCAGTGGGGTTGCTCCATGCCGTGAGTCAATCCATACCCATGATTACAAGACTGGGGCTTTTGTTTCTCCTTTTTGAACAGTTTCTTATGCTCAAGAGTAGGGGGACAAGGCAAAAAAAATTAAGAAGGCTGTGGTTTGTAATGGAATGCACCTTTAGAAGTACCTCAGAAAGCAAATACTTTTGAGGTGGTTAATTTCTGACAGTTCCCAATAGACACTAAATTGTTTTTGTATTTCCCAACACTGTCTTCATCCAACTAATGACAGCCTGCAAGATCCAGTGTTTGGGAGCAGCTGTAGAAATAACTCATTTTAGAATGTGTTTGGACTTTATCTGCCTGTAAAGAAAAATTCACCTTTGTTTCTGACTTGTTTACTTAAACTTCAAGAAGTAGAAAATATAGGTACTACATGAATGTTTTTGTCCCCATAAAATGAAAAAGCAGCTTAGTTAGGGGCTGTTGGTTTGTTTGTTTGGGCTTTTTTTAATACCTACATTAAACATCTTCTAATTCATCTCTTTGCCTTTCTTAAGTAAACCAATTATATACAGTAGAATTCAAGTACGGTATGGTCTAGATTTCCTTTACATTATATGGGGTTTAAAGAGTGGAAAATATCAAAATTGTCAAAAAAGTCTTAATCTAGAAAACTAATATTTAACCAGTCATGTTTTTCCATAATGCCTGTAATATGTTATGCTTGTTTGCACACAAGACTGTCTTGACCTGTTTTGAGTAGTCAGGCATCTCACTTTTATTCAGACCTATATGGAGTTTTAGATAAACCTGCAAGAATGTGCTTTTACAAACTAAATTTTCTAAAGAAACTCTTTGGTATTCTGGAGTAAATGTATTTATTTACCAGTATGTGCAATGACTGATTTTTGTATTTTCACATAATTTACCTTGTGTATGTCATAGAGGTTTTGGTGTTTGTCAATACAAACCACTGTGCAGAAATATTAAACTTAATTTTTTTGAAACAACTATGTCTTTCCCTACCAAAGATCAAAAATACCGTGATAAATTACCTACAGAATATGGAGCTTATTTAACCTAAGGCATTTCCAGTGCTGTTTAAACTGTATTTTTACCCTTAACGCTAATATGAATTGAGAACACAACACATAGCCATAGAAAGTTATACCATCAGTCCTGACTTCACCAGATCTGTTGTCATTTCTAGCCTGCACGTTTTCTCAAACTGTGAGCTCAGTCTTGAAATTGGTACTCACTGTAGAAATACTCCTCTTGCCCATTGTCGTGAGGGGGACGGTGAGATTCCCATGTTGGCTTCTCAAGTCCCTGTGCCCAATGGTCACGTCCCGTTCCTGCTCCCTCGGTGCTGTTTGCTGTGAGCTAAACCAACTATTCCAAACTCCAGCTGGTGTTAAGGACTGAATTCAGGGCCTGCTCATTTGTACCAAAATCAGTCTGGAAAATGGTCAGAAAAACCTGCGATACAGTTCAGTAAGAACAAGAGCAAAGAACTACTTAGGCACAAATGATCAGCTGCACAGTTACAGAATAAACAATCTCCAAATATGTAAAAAGCTATTGGATATTTCCTGACTACAAGGCAACTGAACAGACATTTTTATCTGAGAAACTTTCAGTGGCAGGAGACTTGCAGTTTCCTCTGTCAGGAGCAATATGGGTTTGGGTAATCTTGCATTTTGACAGCTGGTTGATCAAAGCAGGAGTCACCAGCAGAGGAGAAGCCATCTCTGGGCACTGCCTAAGCCATCCTGGCAAGATCCCTGAGAAAAATGAGCATATTGTCAGGTGTCTGTTTGCTCTCTAGGAATCCGTGCCCCCCCCAAAAAAAATGGTGAAGCTCCAAAGCTGACAAAAATCACTCAACTAGACCAATGCTTACAGCTATGTTTGTACGCCTCACATGCCACAGTCACCCTGCACTACCATCATTTTCTCCTGTTGGTGCTGCAAAGAAATATGAAGCCTTTAGTTGAGGTATTAAAAGCAGTCCCAACAACTGGTCTCTGTGTTAGTAAAGGAAAACTCATTGGTGGTTTGTTTCATTTTGTTGTTCCTTTTTTTCTTCAGGAGTGCTGTGATAGAATTATTCCTCAGCTCACACTCCAGTGCCAGGTGTGTTTGGTGCATTTTTGGGGGGCGAGTTGCCCCCCCAGAGCAACTCACAGGCCACAGCTGAATTCTGTTGCTCCCTGTGCTAAGGGGCCTGAAAATAAATTCTGGACTTTTACTTGTCTGGTAAAAATTACCTTTCAGAAGGGTGGAGGATAGCAAGGTCAAAAAGCAGACTGGACATAGGAATTAAATTTTTGTTATTAATTGGGGAGCTTAGTATGTTACACACAAATGTATTGCTTTATATTTCCCTCACTGGTACAAGGAGGATTTAACTCCCAGTGCAAAGTGGAGCAGCTCCAAAGGACATGCTGATTGACTGACACCAGTCGACAGGCTGCTGGTTAGGCCACCATCAGGGGACAACTGATTTGGTGGCCCTTGCTCCACACCACAGTGTGAGGATTTTCAAACGCCTCCTGCTCCTGTAGTGAGGGTCTGCATTAATACAGCAGGCTGCCTTTATCCAACAGTAAAATTTGTGTGTGTCTTCACACTCAGTGCTGTACCCAGGCCTGGTCAAGCTGCTTGCTCAGAACAGAAACACCATCGAAAGGCCAAGGAAACCGCTCACCTGTATCCCACGTGTGTGGGTACAAGAGTACAATGTCCACACACAGTGAGTCACGGGGTGCTCTCACGAGCTGAGCTGTCTTTAGCAGACAGATTCTTTGCATGCAGTCTGGAGTACTCTTAAGATTATCGCACTACGGAGCATGGACTTTGTTATTTACAACTATTTACTGCATTTTAGTTTCTTAATGTATGAAAACGGCTGTGCTTCACAAATAACAGCACTTTTTCATGTGTTTACAACATCTCGCACAAAATTAAATGCACGGATTTGCCCAAATGCAAATGAAAAAGGTGAACTTATAAAATTTCACATACCTTTTTAAGTAGCAGGAATTTGAAGCACATATTTGTACAGACAGGTAAAATTATGTAGGTCCATGCTTCTGTCGGTTGCAGCAGGCCTGAGATGGCATCCTCGTTTCACCTGGCAATGCATTGGACTATTACTATAGCTGCAGCAGCCATGGTATATGGGTATTCTATACCACTGGCAAGGAACAAGTAAGGGCTGTGTGCTTGGCAAGTCATGCAGCTGTATCAATCCATCCAGCCTGACTATTTCTACAGAAGAACCAGAGCTGTCCATCATCCCACCCTTTGCACTCGGTTTCTCCACTCATGAGCGGTGTTTTAATAACAAGAGCATTGTTTCAGAGACAGAGGGATAGACAGGTGATGTTACTTGCAGTGGAATGAAGGCAGTCCTTTAACAGCTGTCTTTGATATTAACATATTCCTAAATAAAATGCAGTATGCAGAAACGCTGCCTATCAGCTCCCAGGTGGTGTAGAGGCACAGAGGGAACTCGCAGAGAAGAAAATGCTAACCCTGCTCATAGAAAGAGGTTGAACTATTGACTTGGTTAAAAGAGAAAGACTATGTTGAGAGAGCGCAGAATGTGTTGGAAAAAAACCAAAAAAGTTGGCCGATGGAATGATTCAGAAAATAAACATATTCCTAATAAAAGAGTAAGTATTCAATTTTCTTCCCCTTTACTCTGAATTTTCTCTCTTCCTTTTCTATGAACTAATTTTTGCAGCAGGGTTTCTTTATAAATAACATAAGCAATCTAAACATCAGGCCACAGTTACAACACGCAAAACCAGCGAGCCTGTCCCTCAGATGTGTCAGCTGCACCGCTCGGCTCGCAGCCCTCTGCAGATCTGCTGAGGGGCACTCCATCCCACTGTCTGCGTTGGTGATGAAGGTATTAAATAGCACTGGTCCCAGTACAGACCCCTGATGGACACCACCTCTCACTGATCTCCTTCTGTGACCATCCAGCCAGTTCCTCATCCACAAAACAGTCCATCCACCACATCCGCCTCTCTCCAATCTAGAGATAAGGTTGTTGCAGGGGGCTGTGTCGAAAGCTTTACAGAAGTTCAGAGAGATAACACCTACAGCTCTCCCCTTGTCCAACGAAGCTGCCACCCCACCACAGAAGGCCACGGGGTTTGTGAGTGTGGCAAGTGCACCTCCCCAGCTCCAACCCCCTCACAAAGCACCAGAAACTTCCAGAGCGATAGACCATTATGGTCATGCATCCACCCCTTGGTTGACAGACAGGGCCCTTGACCAATGAAACGCCTCGGTTGAGAGAAGTTTCCAGACCACTACCATAAATGACCACAAGCTCATGTAAACGGACCCCCCCGGAGGCCGCCTGTCAGTTTGGTGTTGTTCAAGGAGCGGGTGTGTGCTGGGGAAGTGTTCACTGCAGTGTTGGCGTGCAGGCCAAAGAAATTTCCTGGAGGACTCCAACGGTGAGTGATTACATCTCCTGGGTACCCTTGGGAGCCCTCCGTTTTCATGAGTGGGTTGATGCACGTTTGGAATTATCTTTCAAAATTTTGGAGTTATCTTGAGTCTGAATTAGTTATGTAGTAACTGATCCCCCAGCTGGTGTCTGAACATGTGTTCTGTTGTGTTGTCAGAGTGCTGAATAGTTTTGGATAAAGTTTGTTGGCAGTTGGGTCTTTCCTAGACAATTCTGGTTAAAATGAAGTTTGGTGCTTGTCGCCTGCCTAAGCTGGTTCCTGGGGAGCTTTTGCGATGTGTAAATTGGTATCGTTGGGCCCGATATGAAAAATTGAGGAATTATTGGGGAGTTGCAGCTGCCACGCTTTTCATCTCTATTCACAGTGGGTGGAAAAGGTTCCATCCCGATGTAGGGGCAGCAGGTGTGGGGTTCTGTGCGCTGCCCTGTGAGCTGCTGAGAGTGGGACCTGCCTGAGTGCTCTGAACATTGGGAGGAGGATAATATTGAGAGGTGCTGTAAAAGTAGAGAGGCAAAGAGAAAGCGAGCAGAGCAGACACATGCGTTGGCGCACGGGGCTGGGGTCGCCCTGGCACAAACGGGGATCCCCCCTCCCAGCGTTGCCCGAAGTTGAAAGTTGGTGGCGGGTGCAGATTCCGAGGAGTCGGAGGCGAAAGTAGTTACAACGAAATGGAGACATCGGAGAAAAAAAAAAAGCATCATTTTACTAAAGTAGGCACACGGGTTCGCAAGGCGGGAAGCCCCGAGCTGTTGCCTGTGCAGCCGCAGGGACGGTCCCGGGCTCAGGGAATCGCGTACTGTGCTCTTGAGAGGGGCGGGGACTGAAGCTGCTGAGCGGGAAGGACACAGGAGGGCGCTGGGGGCCCGGAGCGTTCTGATAGTTCTGTCGGAGTTGGCGGGAGGAACACAAGCGGCTGCTGGTAGCCCAGCAGTGGGGAGGGGGCAGGGACGGGAAGGGATCCCCATGACTCTACGGCAGACCCGGCCCCTTCGGCCGCTCCTCAGAGGCTGCCGAACGCTTTAGAAAAAGCCGTGCAGTCCCTCGGAGGTGGGATTCGGAGGGACTTAAAATCGGCGAAACCCTCGAAATGGCGGCAGTACACGTGCTCCCCGGGCCGGAAGTGTTACGTGATACAGCGCGGGAGCAGGGGGTTCGGCAGCCCGGTGTGAGCCCCGGGAACCGGAGGCATTCCGCGGGGGCAGCGGGGCATGGGCCGCGGGGGGGCCCGAGCGCTGCCGCATGGACGGGCGCCTCCCGGGAGCGCGAGGGGAGCGCCGGCAATCGCCCCTCAGCCTCTCGGAGATGGAACATACGATCCAGGAGGCAACGAATGGCGAGCGGGGAAAAGCCGCTTTGGCGACTGCACCCCCCAACCTCGGGAGGGGAAACTTAATTAACCCTTTCACGCCTCTGCGGGGGCGGGGGGGCGAAATCTGTTAAATCAAAAGCTGCGGATTGGGGCGTGAGCCACCCACCCTGCGTGGTAAACATTATATTTCTGTAGGTTCAAAATTGATAACTTTATAGAGGTTTTTGTGGTTTTTTTTTTTTTGGTCGATTAGGATTTTTTGTTTGTTTTTAGGATTTTTTGTTTGTTTTTAGGATTTTTTGTTTGTTTTTAGGATTTTTTGTTTGTTTTTAGGATTTTTTGTTTGTTTTTAGGATTTTTTGTTTGTTTTTAGGATTTTTTGTTTGTTTTTAGGATTTTTTGTTTGTGGGTTTTTTGGTTTCTTTTGGGGTTTTTTTGGGGGAGGGTGTTTTTGGTTTTTGGGGTGGTTTTTTGGTGTTTTTTAGGGGGGGACTTTGAGGGAGTGGGGTTTTTTGGTGTTTCTTTTTGTGTTTTTTTTTTTTTTTTTGTTATTAATAAGGCAGTTATGGGGTGAAAGCTGTTCTCATTAGGGCTTCACAGCTCACTCCTGCGAGGAAGCTGCTGCAGCATTCAGACTTCGCAGTTCGTTCCCCTGCAGCTGCAGCCTAAAGAAGCTGCTATAGCGTTAGAACTTAGCAGCTTGGTCCTGCGTTGCTGATATCCAGAAAAACCCATACTCATGATAATACCTCCTGCTGAGGGTAGCACAGCAGGGTGTTACAGAGACGGTCTTGATCATCAGATGCACTCACTTGCCCTATAATTTTCCAGTTTGGCCAGTTATGGGTGGTGGCGCTTCATTATTGATTATCAGGAACTGAATAGCAACACCCCACCCTTTACGACTGCTATCCTGACATAACTTCAGTGGTGACTGCAATACAAGCGGCAGCCCATTTGTGTGTGGCAGCCTTAGATGCCAAAGATACTTCTTTACAATTCCCCTAAAGAAGGAGGACAAACCCCAATTTACCTGGGACGGGAGACACTACACTTGGAATTGTCTTCCACAAGGGAATAAACGAGTGTTGAACTCATTTGTACTGAGGGCCGTGTCAGTGTTGTGGTTGCCTTCAAAGGGCAAAATGTAACTTTAGGACTGTATAAATTTAACTACTCCTATATTTTTATACAGTCCTAGAATTACATTTTGCCCTTGGAAGGCAACTGTGAGGCTGAAGTGGTCCCTGGTGAAAATGAGTTTGGCACTCCTGGTATAAACACTCCCACTACTGCGCACAACACCCTGGCTCTGCTCATTAACACTGTGAATGTGCCATCAGGTATTCACATACATGAATCTATAGATGACATCTTGGTGGATGGAGGCAGTAAGAAACAGGTTGAGCAGGTAGCTGAGACTGTCCAGAGCTTACTGACAAAAACTAAACTGCTCCACCTTCCAAATGTGAAGGTTCTGGTCAGGAAGTTAAATTCCTAGGGGCCTGGTGGATAGAGGGAGCTATTTTAGTACTGATGATCATACCGTGTTGGCTATTGAGAGGGGCCAGACCCTGAACAGCAAAGCAGAGTTGCAGCAGCTATTGGGCACATTGGGGTACTGGAGAAGACACTTCCTGGGATTTTCAGTGATTGCCTGCGCTTGATAAGACCTGCTTTGGAGGAACAGCCATGGGATCGGACCTCACAGCATGCGGAGGCCCTTAATGTTCTCAAAGATGAACAGAACACACTCCACAGCCACAGTGGTTCAGGATTGGGCTCAAGGGTAAGGTATTGAGTGCTCCATACACCATATTGCTCCCACGCCAGTGGAATCGTTGATGGGGCTTATAGTCTGATTAAAAAGTGTACTGATGTCTCACAACCCAGTTGGGACATGTGGCTAACACAAGCAGTCCTCATTGTTAATGACTGCCGGGGGACTTACGGAAGCCCCAGAATTGAGGCATTTTGTCCCCAGAGGCCACCAGTAGACAATGTTTCCTTACCAAACAATGGAAAGGACCAGCCTCTATTAAAAGCACACATGGGCCAACCTGTCAGGGTGAAATTACCTTCTATCAGTATTGTGCCCATGACGCTGGCAAAACAGAGAGGCTTATATACCTGGGAAGCTCTGAATGGAAGTGGGAAAACTCATTGTATTTGCGTCCAGTGGATAATCCCAGACTTGTAACATGAAAGACGAATTTCAAAGCTTGAATTTTGTTTTTTCTTACAGGACAATGGAAAAATGGACAATCTTGTCATTTCTTCTAGCAGTGGTGACAGTGACCAGTGTGGACAATTTGAAGTATGATGGAAGCCTTGATACTGCAGCAAAGGTTGACAATATTTATGGCCAAATCTACTGATAACCTGGATTGTGGGCAGCTGTTGTAGCTGTCCAGATAAAGAAACTGTCTCAAATAACCCTTGAAACAAGTTCAGGGTTATTAATGCAGATGATGATGGCAATGGCATAATGGAACTTCAAGATACAGAACTAATTTTGTATACCTGCCAAAGGGACTTGGTAAAACAGCGCTACCTCTGTTTCTGTGGCTATATCTCAAATATTTTATCTTCTGAAAGTCAGTGAATGTGTCAAACTGGACAAGGAATCTTTGCCCTTAGATGCACCTGTGCAGAAGAGCTATTTAATGTATTAGAAGAAACAATGCAAAATACTAGTATAAGAGTGCTAGAGTGTGTGAAGTCTTGGACATGTCCATAGACAATTTCTCCATCCACATATCTAATGTATCAATGCTGCTTCAGGACTAAATGAGGTGAAGGAAGCAGCAAAGTATACAGGCAATTGATGCCACACTGGGGACGAATTGGGTGGAAAAAGTTTGATGTCTGGTTTTTCTTTGCCAGGATGGCTAACCAGCCTTCTACAACCTTTGAGTAGTGCTTACCTACTTACCTGTTGCCACTGATGATTGTTGCTATAATTTTGTTGTTGGTTAATTATTGATGGTAATTATTGATTACTGATGGTGTTTGTAATGGTTGGAAGGTAACAGAGAAATGCTGATTCACAGTGGGCATTAAGACTTGGGAAAACTGTGCTTCCTTTTAACTTCAGAGGCAAGAGGTGACTGCACCACTGCTCTGAAGAGACCAGTTGAATCATGACTCTGGTAATGGGGTGGATGTGTGGCAGGTGCACCTCCCACTGTGGCACTTGCCCCGCACCCCAAAAAAAACGCACCAGAAATTTCTAGACAGTAGACGACTGTGGTCACGTATACATACACCCCTTGGTCAACAGACAGGGGCCTTGACCTTCCCTCTGTTCAGGGAAGTTTCTAGACCGTTACCATAAATGACTGTAAGCTCATATTCAATGAGGGTATAAATGGAGCCCACCTGAGACCCACTTTGAGTTGGTCTTCCACAGAGTGCAGCTGTGGTCAGAGACTCTCCTCCTTAGACTGGGACACCATCTACAGAGATTTTCTCAAGGACTAAGACACCTTGCCTTGTGATTACATCTTCTGGGTACCCTTGAGAGTTCTCAGTTTTTGAGCGGGTAGATGCACATCTTGAATCATCATTCTAAACTTTTGGGATACTTTGAGTCTGAATCAGCTGTGTAGTAACTAAACTGGTATCACCATATGTGGTTTAGGATGTTGTTGGAGTGCTGAATAATTTTGGATAAACCCTGTTTCTAGTTGGTTCTCTGCTAAACAATTCTGGTTAGAATCAATCAAGTCTGTTTAGAACTTATCACCTGCCTAAATTGATTTTTGGGGTGCTTCTGTGACGGGCGACACTTGCATTGTTGATGCCATGCTGGCTGTCTTGAATCGTCTCCCTCTGCCTCATGTGCCATAGGATAGAATAGATGAGATGAGTGCAGTTGGAAGGGGCTTAGAGTGATCATCGGGTCCAACTGCCAGATGGCTCCAGGGCTGACCAAGTTCAAGCATGGTACTATGGGCATTGTCCAAATGCTTTTCAAACACCGGCAGGCTTGGAGCATCAACTGCCTCTGTAGGAAGCCTTCCCAGAATTCGAACTTCTTCTCTTGGTAAAGAAATGCTTTCTAATGTCCAGCCTGTACCTCCCCTGGTGCAGCTTTGAACTAGTCCCATGTGTTGTATCACTGGATACCAGGGAGAAAAGATGAGCATCTCTGTCTCCATGCTCCATCCTCAGGAAGCTGTATGGCAGGGGTGTCAAACTCATTTTCACCAGGGGTCACATGAGCCTCGCAGTTGCCTTCAAAGGGCTAAATGTAATTTTAAGGCTGTATAAGTGTAACTACTCCGTAACAGTTAAGGAGTACTTAGACTTATACAGTGTCGTGAGACGATGTGGAGAATGCAGAATTGCCAGCAGGACCTCTTTGAGCATGACAGGTGGGCCGGTGAGAGTAATGAGTCTAATTCAATATGAATTTAACATCAATACCCTTTAATGAACTCTTAACAACACTGAATGTCCATGAGACCACGTTTTCCCAACCCTTATATACTCTATACTGAAAGGCCATGCGGCAAGCACAGGCTACGATTGGTTATACTTGCAGTCACTCTTCCCCCCACCACGATGGTGATCAGCTGCAGGGAACTGTCCACATGCTTTTCATGGGTAGCGACGATGACAGTGCCCCTCCTGCAGCCTGGGTCGAGGGCAGACCAGCTTCTGTTAACTTCCGTGTGGTCCCAGTGCACCTCAGTCACCCCAAGCCCTGGCTTGTTCACAGCCTATGGCCCAAAAGCTCTCCACAATACAGTATAATCTTATAATCAGCCCTTTGAGGAAAGTGGGAAAGATTGTCCATGTCCAC
Source organism: Streptopelia decaocto (assembly GCF_964273445.1). NCBI lineage: Eukaryota > Metazoa > Chordata > Aves > Columbiformes > Columbidae > Streptopelia > Streptopelia decaocto. The sequence goes on from NC_138661.1 coordinate 56,404,128, forward strand.
TTGGGGCTTCCATAGGTCAAGTTTATGCTTAAGCTGTGACTAGACAAGCCTAAAGTCATTAGCTGTTCTCACAAAACACTGCTTCCAGCTTTGTTGCCCTCTGCTCACATTTGAGGACCTTGACTGGATGTCAGGTACCACCAAAGCTGCTCTACCCCCCATCAGATCCCTCTGGGAGCTAACCAATGCTTCCATTTCATCCTGTTTGTTTCTCATACTGAGTGCATTTGTGTATAAGCATTTCAGGTACATTCTTGGAGCCCTCTTTGCCCCCAGGAGCAGTTGTAAATGTTCCCAGTAGCACTACCACTCATGGGTGATGCCATACCAACCCTCAGTTTACCTCCTGCAATGCTGGTGGTATCTGTTCCCTGCATCCATTCTAGTCTAAAGCTGTCTTGATCAGCCCTAGCAGTTCCTGCCCCAAGACACTTCCTACCTCCCGCATTGGGACAGGTGCATTGTGTCAGGCCCTAGCATACCTTGTTTCTTGAAGGCTCTTCATGTTTTAAAAAAAAGTCTTGGTGCAGCCATTAGTCCTGGACCCAGGTATTGAAATCCTGGGCTTGCTCCTAGCTTCTAGGAGGATCTGTTCTGTTGGAACGATAAAGGACTCAGCATTCCGATTCAATGTGAATCACGCAAAGCCATTTATTACAGAAACAAGCCTCCTTATATATGCAACTATATTCTAATCACGCGTCCACGCTCCAAGCATGGATTCGCTAAATGAGTGTCATGGGCTGTCCATGCACTGGAGTCTCACTGATGATACGTCCGATGATTCACGCCATGCCAGGACCCCGCTGATTGAGGAACGCCCCTCTCACAGCAGATTCTGTTCTCAGCTTCTCAAAGGGCCTTGAGATTCCTTTGGGCCTGACTAATTCAGCAACAAATCTTTATCTATCAAAACCCCTCCACACTGTTCCATGGTCTTCCCAGGCACACCTTTCACTACATAGGTTCCCAAAGCCCCAGCCAACCTGACCTTGGAACACTTGCAGGAATGTGTCATCCACAGTTTTCTCTGGACAGCCTGCTGCAGTGTCTTGCCACCTTCGTGACCAGAGGCAGTTCTCTGCCTCTTCTTCAGTGCTTCGGCCCCTCACCATCTCAAAGGCCCTGGGCTGGGCCCACACCCAACACATTAGTGTCTTTCCTGGACTGGAGGAAACCAGGAGATGACAGTGGAGTCCAGGTGCAGTCACCAAGGTACTAAATGAGAGGAGGAATGTGTCTTTACCATTAATGTCTTGGTTTATTGTTTTCATAGACTCACAGAATGTTAAGTGATGGTTGGGCTGATGGTAGGGCACTGGCTGTGTGCTCCTGTAGTGCCATGGTGATGGTGTCATGGAGGAAAGCCCTGGCACGATGTAGTGGTGCTAGGGTGGCCATGCTGGAGGTAGATCACTTCCATGGGTTCTTCTTGGTCTTCAGGTGGATCTACCTGTATGGGCTCCATGCCATCAGGCACATGAGTGATGGCCATTGCTACCATGCTGCTGATGGTGTGCCACCTCCTTTTATTTTGTTTCTGCTGCATCTCTGCTTTCCCATGCAAAAGTGGGCAGCCACTTACCTTGCTGAGGTGGGACCTGTTTCTTCCAGTCATTCTTGTAAACTGAGGGGCTTGAAGCTCAGTGAATTGTGAGGTGGCTGCTGGGATCTCTGTGTGTGTAGGGCCTGGAACAAATGGCAGTGAGGTAGCTCATGACATGAGGAGGCCACTGTGATGGGGATGCATGTGGTGAAATGTGGCTGTTCTGTGAGCTGGAGGGCCTGTGGTCTGAAAGATGGCCTCATGTGGGAGAAGGAGGAGGGTTGATGTGCTGAGAACCCCTGTCCGAAGAATCACTCCCCTGTGTCCTCCTGCTGCCCCTTGGGCACAGGGACTGCCCTCCCTTCCCCTTGTGTGCCTGGGCCCAGCCCTCTCCTCATCATCCCATGGTTGGGCTCCCCTGGATGAAATGGTAACAAGAGTGTTCCAGGAGGGTCAGGGGGTCTTCAGTGACCCCCCCACCAGTGCAGCTCCCCACAAGTTGCGCAGCCCCTGATTCCTGACAGTGGCTGAGAGGGGTGAAGCACCTGGACATTGTGCCAGCAGGAAAGGGAGGCACAGCCAGCCTGCACAAGGTTTCCCAGCACTCCATAAAATAATTCCTGATTGCCAAGTCTTATGTGGTCCTCCTTCCCTGTCCCCTGGTCCTGGAGTGTGGGGAGGTGCCATCTCCTCTGAACAGAGCCCCAAGGGAGAAGCGGGGGGGGCCTGGCATCTTTTGGGCCACTGTGCTGGTGCCATGTGAGGGGTGTGTTGGAGGCCACCAAGAAGGTCCCTGGGGCCTGGAAATTTCAATCTGAGGTTTACCCTCAATCTTCTATACCTCTAAGGACAAACTTTATTGCTGTTGGTGGGTTTGTTTGTTTGTTTGATTTCTTTTAATCGCCAGGAATATTTTCAGTGTTCTGTAACACGAAGTATGGTTCAATTCCTGGATTCATTTGGTAGTCTCACCACAGCTATGGCAAAGACAAAACTCTGAATGTTTCAGTCTTGCCCCACATGCTTCATGGAACACAGCATAGATGAGGCTACTGGGCCTGCAGTGTGGCATAAGCTGGGAAATGGGTGGCAGGTTGAGGCAGCATATGAATTTTGTGGATTCTGGCTACGGCAGTGTCTTGGGCATACAGCAGCAGCAATGACACAGTTAAGAAAGAGTCACATCTATGACTAGGGTCTGTTCTGCTGTCAGTTAATGTTCAGGTAAGAGAAAGAAGGCATACTTTCTCCTCCAACTTCCTGGTGATCTCATAAATATATAAACATTTGATTAATTTTGTATTTGGTAGCGCACAAACAGATGTGCTTGAGAAAGAAAAGACATTTTTCTAAACTCTGGGAGGACAGAGAGGAAAAGCGAGGACTATTTCTTCAGAATGTGAAAGAATCACAAATATCTGAACCAAATAATCTGCTCCAAGATACCAGTCTCCAAAAATAAGGACAAAGCACTGTTGGCAATGTTGTGGTAAACCATGATAAGACTACAAGAGAGGGCATCAGGTAGATGATGTGACTGATTGTTACCATGGGAATGAAATTGGTACAAAGAGCTGAGCACAGAAGTCTTCATCGGGAACAAAAACCACACAAATGACAGTTTATAACCTTTACCTTTGTCATCTAGATAACATCCACTACTGTCCCTCTTACTCAAGTCCTTTTGTGTTGCGCTTTCTCAGTGTGCCTGTTTCATTGAAATCACTGGCTTTTTGCTTTCTCAATGCTGCGTTTTCATTTTCTGACTCCACAAACAGATCCTCTTGGGTAGACTCTTCTGCTTCACTGCAACTTTCAGAGTGGAACCCAGCATTCTCTGCTATGACAGCAGGATCATCATCATCGTAACAGCAGCAGCACCCCTCAGTGCTCTGGCTGTGATGAAGGTCTCCCTCTTCTTCACTGCTGCCAGTGACCTCGTCTTTTTTCTGCATTAAATCATGATCTCCCCTTGCCATGGTGAGATCAGATAGAGTTTGATTGCACAGATGCTCTTCATCTTCCATGTCCTCCATTCTTTCTGCCAGCTCTTCTGCAGAGGGCTGGCTCAGGTCAGGGTAATCGACGAAGATTGTGTCGTGTTTGCGCTTGAAGCAGTCAGAATTGTCATAGACAGGATAGGTCTCCTCTGGATAACCTTAGGAATAAAGTGATAGGCAGCTTGAGATGTTACCAGCATTGAAAAGCAGTACTGACTTCAGTGATGGATACACAAGGTTGTTAGAACAGTTGTTCTTAGCATGGGCAGTATAAGTGTCATCTATTTAATGCCATGTATATGTCAGAGTATTAAATTCTTGGCAAGAACGTGCAAAACATGACTCCTTGGGATATGAGAAAACTCCACTTACTTTTAGGGACCCGGGATATCAATCGTGACCTTTAGGGGAGTGAATTACCTGAGTTTTGCTGAAAGCTATGGGAGCTAAGTGATGAAAATTGTGTGTCTTAGATCCTAAATGCCTTTTTTGTTTGTTTCTAATTTGGAGACTTCTGCTATAAACAGATACATCAATGACTTTGTGCATTTCATTTTAGAAAATGTATTATGTACCTAAGAAAACAGTGCTTGAGGTCACTTTTATTATGCTTTATGTTTTGAATCATTTTTGAAAGCTTCTTAAAGAGCAAGGAATTAAGTCTGCATTTAAGCAGTTTAACTAGGATATCTTGAGAACAGATGCATGTAACAGGTAAACAGCAAGGAATGAAAAGGACATGAAAATAAAGAATTTTTAAAAGCCTTCCTGGAGTTGACTTTTACAATATTTGAGCAAACAAAGCATCTTTGACTAATCAAAAATAAAGTGTAAGTTAACCAAAACATAACTGATTGTTATTTCCAAGGGTTTTATCATTTTTGCATGAAATTCAGCCCAGCAAAATAAACCTCCAGCAGCAGATGGAGCATATGTGAATATTTGTATGCCACTCTTTGCAGCAGATAGTGTAGTGTTTACACTAAAGGAAATGCTGGATGCCTCAAAATCTATTTTCTTTCTATTATGTTTTGCAAAACAAACCACCTGTTGGAAAGTTTTGAACACTGCTGAAAATGCAGGATAGCTAGGAAAAAATTTTGAAAGGATCTGGGACTACAGTCCTTATTTGATTCATCTCTTCAGGGTAATGGTAAGAAAGGCTCTTGCTCACCTTCCCAGTCCTCCATGTAAGGAGCTTCTTCAGCTTCCTTCTCAGGAGAGATGCCATCTATGAATTTTCCTTCTTTCATAACTCTGGTAATTTCTCGGAGTTGCTGAAGTAACCTTTTTTCGTGGTCTGTTGTAACATTTTGAGTCCTGCTAGGAAATATTAGACACTGGAATTCAGTCCACTATTATTACAAACCATTCACAGAGTTTGAACCCAACTGTTTGATCCGCCCCGGCAGCACAGTGTAAAGAAATGTGGCTGCAAGTGTGATTACTACTCAACATCTGCATGTTATCTGCCCTTCAGCTTGGCATAAAGGTTTAGCCATTCATCCAGAAAACATGCAAACTTAGGTACAGCCAACGTGAGAGCAAGATAGAAGTGACACCCAATTAAGAGCTATGGTACCAATGAAACTACAGACATTTCTGGCCTGTAAAAGAATATTAGGTGAGAATTAGAGGGCCATATATTGTTTGAAGCATTACAAGGAAATGTAGTTCAGAACCTATGTGCTACATCTAAACTTCTGTGGCTGATCAAAATGTCTTGCACAGATTTTAGTCTCAAGAGTCTTATTCCTAATTGTGAAGATTAAAGGTATTACATTTGCAAGGCCTTGTTAAGAAATGTCAGCTGGACAGATCATGTAGAATTGAAGGGAGGGTGGGAAATGATTGACATTTTAATCAGATTAAAAGCAGACTATGGTTTTGACTGGTTCTGCACTGCTGATTCTAATAATTACTATTGCTCAGGTAATACAGTTATTACTGTTGTAACAAAAATACTTCCAACAGGTAAGATAATGTATTCATTACATGTTTTTCTCTGGAAAAAAAAAAAGAGTATCCTAAAGATCTCATAGACAAGTATTTGGAAGGTGGTCTGAACTCCATAACTCAGTAGGTCACTATAAGAAAGACACTGGGTGTATTTAGGGGTCAAAATTGTTCTGACTGTGTGCTTGTTTCATCTTGAGTTTGAAGTTGTTGATCAGATGTTTGTAGAGGACCAAGGCACTGTTTTGGTGTGCTTTTGAATTTGAGGCAGGATCTGTTGCCCTGAGTTACACAGAGTGGTCCTGGGCGTGTGCTGAGCTGTGATGCTACGTGAGGTCAGATCATCTCTGGTGACCTCCAGACCATCTGACAGATAAGCTCCAAGATTAGACAGCTGCTCAGTGAATCTTAGGGGTGATATGGAGAGAGGGGAGCTGGAAACAGGTTAATCACTTTGGATTTAAGTTATTAGTATCTACTTAATCCTTGTTTCAGGTACCTGAATTGTCATAAACTTGAAAACTTGCAGTATCCATCCTGGTTTTCCTCAACTGTCATGACCACAGCAGCAGTTGAAGAAGCTGCTGGTTTGTGCGATGGTGATCAAAGTGCTGACCCTGGGCTCAATTTTGTGCACTGCTGCACACACAGTTGCATGTAACTGAACTTAGGAGCAGGCCCACTGATTTCATTAGCAGCTACCCAGATTAAACTGTTTAATTGAGATCACAAGGCTAAACATCACTTCTCCATTCTTCCCAAGGGGCACTTTGCCCCACAGTTTGAAAAGCTGATAGGGTTCCAGCGCCATTCAGAGTTTGCACTAAGTCCCTTCAAGCTGCGGTTCCACAGAACATGGGAAAGTGTAAGACAGTGGGACGGCATCCTCTCAAAAGCCTGGGTAATGCAGATGTAGAATTTGAGATGTGAAGGAAATGGTTTCATCAGCTAGCTGCCTTTGACAGAAGCTGTAATAGAACTGCCAAACTAATCCTCCTTTTGTAGACAAAAGTGCCTGTAATTTGAATACATATCACCTGGATAAAGACAAGAGAGGCCTGTGTCAGCACAATGGGAAGATATGCTGCTCAGATAACAGGATCAATCAATGCAGCTGCATCACTGTGGCATTTCATATAGGAAAATTCCTAATACGCTGGATACTTTCATTAGAAATCACTACTGTTTTATTGCAACACAAGGTCTCTATACTTCAGAGTATTCCTCCTCCAGATGATACCATAATTATAAGATACATTTCCCTGTAAAGGGGGAGAAACCCAAGCCCATGCACCATCTCTGCTTCATTTAAGGTCTCTGGGAAGACCTACTGTAGGATGCTGGCAATGTGTAATGTATCTGGCTGCCTTCGTGTGGGAGAGAGTACCAGGGTTAGAGGACAACAGATGCAAAAGGTTTACAGTGTAAGAAAAGGTCATTCTTTTTATTCTGTGTGTGTGTAGTTCCAACACAGCTATTACTTTTCACAGTGGCAGTGCTTATGTTTTATAGACACTCAAAGTGCTCACTAAAAGGTAAAGATTTCTTATGCTGAGATCGGAACATTTCCCGAAGAGCTGTCATGGCTGCAGTGAAAATCCATAATCTAACATGGTATCCAAGACACATCAACCAGTATTGTTTTGCTTCATGATCTTAATCACTATTAAAATGCAGCTATAGCCCCAAAATGATGCCCCACAGAGTACAGCCATTCTCTCTTTTCAGTATCACATTTGCTGTTATTATGGTAAAAAAGGTAAGTTTTTCTAATTGACAGCCTGGTAAACAGGACTTTAAAAACTGGTAACCGAGCTGTGCTATTTCCACCTCTTAAATAAATTACCTAATTAAAATCTCAGAAATTGAGTGTTTGTTGTTTTTTTTTTACAAGAGTATTGTACAGTACTCACATTGAGAAAAATATTTACAATTAATCTTCCATATAAAATGGTTTCAAAACACCAAATTTCACAGACAGTAGTAAAAAGAATAAGGGTAGGACGTTTGTGAGAATGGGTAGGGAAAACTTTCTGTACCCATTACACACTGTCCCAATACTGAAACAATGTGCTAAAAGCCTGGAAAAAAAGCAGTATGCATGCTTTTAATGCAGAGAGCCCTATGTAACCATTAATCAAGACTGTTTCTGAGTCATCAGATTCCCAGCAAGGCTCCTCATCTCTGCTGAGAGATACTGGAGATATAGAGGTGCCCTTAGTGATAGAGATGTGAAGCTAAATTACAAATATGTATAATTTAAATTTATAACCTGTTAAAAAGAGAGGTGGGAAGAGTGCTAGATTTTCTCCAAGCTGTGAATCATTATATCCTTAGGTGCTATTTACCTGTGTGCATTAGGTAACAGTTTAGGTTTGGTTATGTTGCTGAGGACCCAGCCAGGTAGTTTGTTCTTCCTCTTGCTTTCGTTGCCTTGCTCTAACATGCTAAAACATGCCAGGCCTTACTAAAAGTAGCTGTACTTGCACTTTTTGAAAGTTTTGCATTTCTGCAAGGGATTTCTGTGCGTAGGGCTGTAGCAATTCCAACTGGCATGCTGATTTGGAAGGATGTCTCCTTGGTTGGGTTGGAGGTTGTTCTTCAAGCCTCATTAAAAAAAACCAAAAAAGGCAAATCCAAGTTTCCACCTCCCTACCTTCTATAGCACAGGGGTGGATAATACCAGCTATCCCATCTGAGAAAAGCAGCTAAGAGCATTGGAAGGTGTTCCTGCCACACTTCAGTCAAATGCTTTTGAAAGAAAAATGAGCAGGACAAGCCACAGCAAGAAAACACATACACTTGCTACGGAAGAAATCAGAATAAAATCACACAGCATGATATATATCATTCATTTGAAAGAGGTTTTCTTTCTATGGTACAACATTATCTGAGAATAAACCGCCCCTCCAAACTCATCCAGATTTCAAAACCAATGTTTTTTTAATAGAATATACAAAATTAGAATGTTTTTTGATACTAAGGATCTTCACCAAAAGGAGAAATCCAGGATGAATCCTGGGAGGAGAATACTCCTGAGCTCTGGTGAGGGGACACTGAGGCACGAGCTCAGCCCTCAGCACTGTCACAGACACTGTGTGTTGCAGTGACACGTGGGGTTTTGTGACAACGCAAAATACGTTATTTGGTTTGGTTACTAATCACTTGGCAGCCTGGGAGTCTCTTTGCCATGTCTAGTATAACGGGCCATGGTTTCACCTAGGGTCTTTCAGCATTAAATTTGATACCAGTTACTTCTCTCTGGCTTTTCTGTTTTAAGGATTTCTGTTTAACTGCATATTAATAAATAGAGCTCAAGTAATTTTTGCTCTGTTCCTCTTTCCTTTTTATTCAAATCTATCAACATCTAGATTGAATAAGGTACTCCGTGCTCAAATTGCACTTTCTAACCATATGTGTTAAGACATGCATCCAGTATTACTGAACTTAATGAGTATTACAGTGTAGATTAAGAAAGCCTCGAAGTCTGCGTGTATTTGAAAAACAGCTATTTGCTCCATCTAGAGGTGCTTTTCCCCTTCTCTTTAAAGAGGCTACATACAAAATTCTTTATTAGATTATGATTTCCCCTGAGGCCTTTAGGTCCATCTATATAAATAGTTCAGTTGAACAAAGAAAGGAAGTTCTACTAAATAAAGGCTCTGAGCCAGTAACATGGAGTGGAACAAATACTGGATCAGACCCTAAACCCATTTTCTCAGTAAAAAATACCCGTCCTGAGAGTCAGCACAATATCTGGGCAGCTCATAAACTTATTTCTGGCAGCTGAAACGTACATGTAGAGCGTTGTGTTAGCTCTCCACAACAGACTGACCCAGACAAAGTTAACATGTTAACAACCTAAAGAGCTATCTTTTGTGATTGCAAACATGACCTCAGTGTTCATGGTATTTAAATTTTCACACGCTGCAGTTTTGCATTGTCCTATTGCTGTGTTGTTACATTTCTTATGAAGAGCATAGACTTGTTTCCAGTGTTGCTTTATAACGTAGAACAGTGATCTCAGATCTATAGCAAACATTCATAATCATAATAAATTCTTAAATCCTGATTTTACAATTCTTTTTGTATCTAGAAGCAAATGCATGGATTTACTCATTACAGGGTGGAACTAAGTTGTGGAAGCAGATGATTATACAATTATGCCCTTAAAGAAATATTTTATGGATATTCTAACAGGCACTTACATAGAATATAATGGCATTTCTGTTGAGAAAAATAATTAGTAGAACTGGAAAATAACATCAAACAAATGTGTGTCTTAGGAGTCATTCATTGGGTCACATAAGACAGGTTGTTTTATATTCTTTAAATGTAGACATTTTCTTTTCTGTTTACACATACATGTCATTATTTTCCAAATAATGCACTGTACAAAGTGTGTGGGGGTTAGAGATAGTTGCTTTTCTGTTTAAGGAAAACGAAGTTGGAAAAAATGATTTATTTTAAATATTGATTCTTAAAAGAGAAAACCTGCAGAACAAAAAGCGTGATGTGCAAAATCAGTTTTCTACAATTTGAAGTAGTAATAAAAATTATATCTTAATATAGCCAATGCAAGGAAGTGTAATTTTTAATCAGAGCAGACTCTCTCCTTAAAAAGCTGTAATTTGAAACATACCTGTCAGAGTTGGGTCCTACTCTGTTCATTAATTTTTCCATAGCTTCTTCTGTCTCTCTCAGTTTTTCCTGGAGTTGTGTGAGCTCATAGTCAGCTGTAAAACAACCAAAATGCCAAGGTCTGTCAGTAGGAGCTTTGAAAATGTATCCCTGTCCTGTTATCACAGGGAGCATATGCTGTACCAAGCCACACTGGCTGAGCCAACTAAACCATGTGGCTTGAAGAGTTCTACCTACTTGTCCTGGTATAAGAAGGCAAAGACTATTGCCAGTGTAATGGGACACACAGAAAGCACCTTCTTTCCAAGGGTCCTGAGCAACCTTCCAATAAACAGAGTGAGTGGGGCACTGTGTATCACTGGAGATTAAAGTCAGGGAAAATAAAATACCATATCTTTCTTCCTAAGGAAACCATAGTGTTTTACCGTCTACTACGGAATTAATAGTTCTCATGGAATTTCCCTGTTAAATCCTTGGGAACAGAGAAAAAGGTCACTTGAGTATTTTCTAACAAGTCTAAAGTTTGAAAAACCACATCTTTATCAAAGAGAATAAAGTTCACGGGCTCGATGGCATCCAACCCTGCAGAGGTGTGCCAGGGCAGGCAGCGAGCGCCCGGTCTGTCTGGGGAGCAAAGCAAAGCACGGCATCTCCAGAGTTGCACTTCTCGCGGAAAATGTTTCCATAGTACAGCAGTTGGCACACATGCGTGTACATGCAGAACACCCATACTGGCTTTGAATATGCCAAAAGTGTTAACAGTGAAGATGCAACAGCATGGACGTCAACAAAAATGCTTGAGCGCTTTGTTTGGCTTTTGTGGCTCACGCTCAAAATCCTATAGCTGAGACTTCATTTTTCCCAACTGCAGGATAAAATGAAACCAGCCTGGGTTAGTTAAATATTCGGCTGCTCCAGGAACACCCATTTAAGCAGCACAAAGGCACAATGGAACTCCAACAGAGTAGGAATGGAGAAAGCCATCCACAAACGTCCTGCTTTTGGAAAGTCCTCTGTTCTGCAGAGAATGTCATTGCTCAGTGTATCACTGATGTAATTATTTTGCATGTCTGAGACTTTAGAAATAGGGGAAGGGCAAAGAGAAAGGAAGTTACTCCCTCCAAGTCACTGCTAAGTGGTTCCTGGTCCCGTGACTTGTCCCCTGCTCTGTTACAGCTTGCAATGAATGCTTTAGGAATTCATACAAAGAGCTCTAGAAAAAGCAGAATAATTTTCATCACTAGTTCTTTGGGTTATAATGGTGGTAAATATTTAGCTTACTGCAAAGTGAGATTCTGTTACCAAGCATTAGAGAAAAAAATATAATTAGCGTTGCTAACAAATTGCCCCAAATTGCCAGGCACAATGCAGTACAAGTGCACTAAAAATGCAATCTATAGCACCGAGTACATTAGGTATTCATAATATACACATTAATGTCAAGGTAATTACAGCTGTGTTAAGAGAATTACCTTACTGCTAGCACTTTCTATAAAGCCTTAAGTACTTTCCTTTCTTATTACAATTTAGCCAGCTAAACACAACACAGTTAAATACTGTTACAGTAACTACTCATCCAGTATTCAATAGCAACCTTATTAATTTATCTAAGAAATGTCTACAAATAGTTGAATCTATCGCACTGATGTTTAGGTAAAATCGCAATAGCATTTCAGAATACCATTTACTTTCTCATCAAAAATGAGCATTGCAAAAGGGGAAGGGAAAAGTAAGGAAGTGCCTGGTAATGGCTAAGAATTCAGAATTTTTTTTAAAAAAAGCTAGCTTTTAATAGTATCTTTATATACTATTACTAGAATATTACGGATTATGGCATAATTATAGATGGACATCCTATTACCCGTTTTTAATCATTAGCTACATAGCTTTCTGCAAATCCGTACACTTAATTCAGTGAACCTCATGAAAAGCCATTGCTTCCAGGGGGCTTGGGATTGGGCTGCTATCACAGAGTCTCATTAGCCGAATGAGATTATAAAGTAATTCACTTTAACTCTTGCTCACTCCAACACAAAAGCTTCCAGCTTGTTCTTTACGAGGGGAAGAACAGCAGCTTTATGTGAAGAATGTGAAGACCTCAGCTGGACTGTGCCTTTACACAGTCAACAGTGGCACAGGTACAACTCAGAATTCCAACTCACTGATTTTTCTCTTGGTGTTCCCAGGTGCAGCAGTTGGGCATTTCCGCTCTCCAGCACTTGTTTTTCCCTTGGAAGCCAGCTGATGAGTGAAGAAGACAACCCCTGCTATGAGTTACAGCAATAGTAATATACAAGCCTCAAAGGCAACAGAAAAAAATGATAGAAAACTGAAATATGCCAGAAAGTAACCACAGAAAAGTATGCCCAGCAGCAAAAATAGACAACCAAGAAAGATGCCTGGGAGATTTTGCCAGCTGAAAACTCCTAGAAGACACACTTGGAACAAATTATATTTTTAAGTATAGTGAAACCATAACTCATCAAAAATCACTTTTTCATTTTAGAATATATATCTGCTCCCTCCTGATCCTGTAATTCTTCTGTGTATAGGACGGGAAAAAAAACAGTGCATTGGATAATTACTGTGAAATAAAGGACAGGTTCTGAAGGAATTACATGTGACCCCACTTGTCTCTCTTGCAATGTTTTCTGCCATTATTGCTTATCAACTTTGTACCTGCAGCAAAGATACTGGTTGGCTCTATACAGAAACTGCAGACTATCTATTTCTTTTGTCTTATGCGTGTCTGATCAGCTCACCCAATTCACGTTCTTGCCTCCTGTCTGTCCAGAGCAGACTGAATTGTTTGGACACTGCTCAGTCAGGATTCAGCCCCCACTCAAAGGAGAAAACATTTCCACCAGTCCACTTCTCCCTCCTCCCACACAGCTGACTGTCATCACTTACATGCCAGTCACATCTATGTAACAAAACACTAGGAAAGTTCCAATCAAGTGTGGAAGACTTGAGGGGAATTTGGGCTGAGCTTTTTTAAACTAGCTTTCAACCAATTCCTCAGCTAGGGTGGCAGTAATTGTACTCCCTTCTCTCCCACTTTAAATACGTAACACAACACATGACATATACAGTATATATAATATTTAGTTATACATAACAGAAAATAATACTATGTGTATAATAAAAATTAATCTAACGTTGTTCTAGACATACACATTTTCCAGGGGAAAAAAAATGCTTAAACTTGAAGAGTTCGAAGGCCAATACAGGATTTCAGCAACTCATCCCTGTATTTTCAGCTCCCATCTTTGTAATAGCAAAACCCACAGGATACCCCAATCTTTCAACCACTAGTCAAAGGTCCTGCATCAGCATTTTTTCTGAGCAAGGCTGATGTGGAACCAGGTACAGAAATGAGACTATAATTTATGTTTTGAGGGGGTATTTAGTTGGTTTTTGCTCTGATTTTTCAGTTCATGTTGGTCTTACCTTAAATAAAATGTACAGGATATATAAGAAGATGCCAAATCCATATATAGGGATAATCTGTCCCACAAGACCTCTCCCAGTTCCACCAGTGCTTCCACCACCGCCTCCACCTGCCTTGGCTTTGGCAACTGCTTCAGCCAGGTGCGACCTTGGAAAATGAGGGGCCGCTCGGCTGTCGGGAGCAGCCTGGTAATGCATCCTGGGTGGAAAGCGACCGAGCTTCCCTGCAAAAAAACCCACACGATGATTATTTTTTCCTCTAGTACCTCTCACCCTTTTTCATGCAGCCTAAAACTGCACCAGCAGGCGCAGCTGACCTCTTTTCTCTACCTCTAAATGTACCACCACTGATGAATAAAGTTGTTGGACCCTAAGGGGTAAGCCTGTGAACTCAGTCCTCAGTAATTTACTATACGCAGTGCTACGAGTTAGGTATGCACAATTACTCTCTTGATTTTAAGAAGTGAAAAAGCTGGCAGGGCAATTAACAAAACATGGAGTTTAACAGCTATATACTTGTGCAAAGACCCTGTGAATCAGCATCCCTATCAGGATGAAAACCCCAAGTCTTACTTCTGGTTCTCTGTTCAAAAAAATGTATGGGTTTTCTGCTGTGAGCCTGATCTTTCAATATTACGCAAAGCCTTTCAGTATTACACACAGGTATGTTAATGCATAAACTACTACCCATCTAGTATCCCAATGCACAACTGCAGTGGTCACACAGTACAGATTTTCAGCTATAGCCATAAGACATAGCATTTTACCTAAGGAGTAATGAAAGATAAAGAAAAGTGGTGGCACCTCAAACCGTTCTTAAAATGGCATTGGGTATAGTGATGTAGGAGGAGATTGAATACAGCTTGGGACATATGCTCTTTGGTATTTTAGAGGGAAATGAATGGTTTCTAGCCCTAAGGAAGGCAGAATTTAAAACAAGAAAAGGGAGTCAGCATAAATGGAAGCATGGAGCAATGCTGGAGAGAGACAGAAATGATGCTGTGGACAATTTCATTCAACTGAAAGGCACTAGGATCTCAATGAATCTAAGCTCATGCAGCTACTCTGTTTTCTTGCTGCCTTCAACATCTTTGCCATGAAATTCACTATTCTAATCCTCTCTGAACTTGCCATCCTGCATTCTATCTCCATACACAGCTGGGACTTGCCCCTGCACTCCCTTCACAGTTTCACAGTATGTTTGGGATTGGAAGGGACCTCAAAAGATCATCCAGTCCAATCCCCCTGCTGGAGCAGGAACGCCTGGGTGTGGTCGCACAGGAACATGTCCAGGCGGGTTTTGAATGTCTCCAGAGAAGGAGACTCCACAACCCCCCTGGGCAGCCTGTTCCAGTGTCTGTCACCCTTACTGAGAAGAAGTTTTTTCTCAAATTTAAGTGGAACCTCTTGTGTTCCAGCTTGATCCCATTACCCCTTGTCCTATCATTGTTTGCCACCGAGAAGAGCCTGGCTCCATCCTCGTGGCACTCACCGTTTATATATTTATAAACATTAATAAACATTATAAACATTAGTCCCTGCCACCGTTTGGGACTGAACTGAACGACTCGGTGAGTCTGGCGGTGGGAGGCGTTGGATGGAAGCGCCGTAGCTGGGGGTGCCAGGCCGGCTGTAGCTCAGCTGCAAAACTCCCTCTCTGGCACGGGCAGCAGGAACGCCAGGCAGGCAGCGTGCACTTGCGTAAAGAAAATTAAAACCAGGGTTGAAACGGCACCGAAAAGAGCTAACGTTACTGCTCAAAGTACCCAGCTGCAAATATTTTTATGAGAAGCAAGACAAGAGACAATTAGATTAAATTAACATTTGCTCTTGTTAGGAAACACTGTCATAGGTGGCTAAACTCCTGAGCACAGAAAATTACAGTAAATACGTATTAGGAAGTAATATCAATAATTCATGGAGTTCCACTACTAAAAACACATTTTCTTTTAGGTGATGGCATACGTTGAGTGCTGTAGGCTTTAGTGAAACTGCCCAGTTATACCACTGCTGACCAAAACTGCTCTCAGATTAGCTCAGGCTTAACTTCGAGGAAGCTGTTATCATGCGCTTTAATTTTAGTGAATTATTCAAAGTCTGTGATGGAAAGCAATAACAGCATCTTATTTACAAGCAAGCCCCATTGCTCCAGCAGGAATGCCTTGTAGCACTAGGTCACTGGGGATACAAGTCTGATGTCGTGTAGAGAGCAGTATCGCGGGGGCAGGGATGAAACAGCAGGGTAGACAAACCTTTGCAAAACATCTTATACTCATGCAAATATTATTTATTTAAAAAAAGAGATAAAGCAGAAAATAACTGACAAAGGTGAAGCTGTATTTAAAGGGAATAGCTTTCTAAATTATCTATAAGGCCTTGTTTGTGCTTTAAAAGATTAAATTCAATTAATCAGGCCAAAGGGACACACACTAGTAATTTCATTATCAAAGTAGTTTATAGGGGAATTGCATGGCTCCTAGTTCTTAATCTTCCCTGTTGATTTTTAAACTTTTATAATAATTTACTTATTTTTTTAAAAAATATGTTTTTCATAGCTTTTTATTGTGAAGATCCCATACAAATTATAGAGGAAATCAACAGCACAGGCAACTTAAAAGCACCATACACAAAAAGCTGTCAAATACACAGCACAGAAGTGGAAATGCATAGCAATTTGGATGCCACTGTCAATTAAACAACATACCTTGTCCTATTAAAAAACTCGACACCCTCGCACAGCAGTAGGTGATGTGACTGGATTCCACATTTCCAGTGTGAAACAAACCACTTTGAGATGGAGCCAATGACATGCTCTCCGTCAATAAAATCAAGTGACAGGTGAGCACAGAAGGGCATTTTCCGTGCTGGGGGAAGGGAAGAGCACCAGCCTCGAGCTCCGGAGGGAGCCAGAGACCCATTCTGCTATTGAAACATCTCTCAACTACCCTGCAACAGCCCAAGAGCTCCAGGCAGACCTGATTGCTGCATGTGATAACTCCACCAAATACACCCCACCTGGCTTTGTGATCTCTTTACCTAAGGTTTATCGAACATGTCTAATAATTTGCCATAATGCTTTAAATCAACTTTGCACACCAGCTACAGGGCAAGAAAAGCATGCTTTGTCTAATCCTGTCCCCTCAATAGCTTTTAGTCCAGAAGTAAAATTATGCCCCTCCTAATGTTTGTGTTTCTTAAGAGAGTGTAGGTTTCTGAATGTAGAATTGTAGTCCTAACTAGCAGTATCATGTTAGAATTACTGTGTTTTGTTTAATCTTTTGACAATACTCAACTGGAAAAAGCAAATCTTTAAAAGTGTATTTATAGCATAACTCATGCAACAGCCAACTAGCTGATAATATTCAGACCATTCAATTACCTTTTTTCCAAGAAAGCTGTTATGTGTTCTAGCTATTGGAGCTTAGGAATTGCTACCGAGCCCAACTTGACTATTTATAAACTTATTTAGACAAGTTATTGTATAATTCATCATATTGTTACTGTATAATTTATCAACTCATAGTCTAGCTAATATGTCTTTCTGCAACATCTGACCAGTTGTAAAATACTGGGATACATACATACACGTATAATAAAAAAATAATTTAACATACAGGAAGAACTTACAGGCTGTCGCTACATTAAATTTGCACTCCATCCCTCAGCTTTAAGGTACATGATTTCATTTATACAATGTGCATGTTCTTCAGACCCCAGGAAGCGTTAGGAGGAGGGTCAGAGCTGGGAAATGGCAGTCTGGGCAGTGTGTGTAACCTGTCCAAGCTGGCAGCAAAGCAAAGGATGCTGTTCTCATCACTCCTCACATCTCAACCAAGCTGCTCCTTTGGAGGACAGCACCCACAGTTCTCATGCTCTGCAGTAGGCACTCTGCCTTTTTTCTTGGTTTCTGTCTCAAAACCACGGTTACATTGATTTGGTTTGGAAATGCTAAGATTGTGTGGTTTTTCCAAGCAAGACATTTACTGTTCCTTACTGTGCATGCAAACCCAACCAACCAAAAAAACACAGACCAAGAACCAACCAGCTAGATGTTTTGCAAAAGCTTTAACTGAAAGCACGTGTGACAGTGGGATACAGAACTAGCCTCCTGCCCCAGCAATGCCATTCCAGTTCTCAAACCTGTCTTCAAACTGTACTCAGACTCCCATGTTCAGGGATGCTTATGTGCTATTTACATTTTCCTGATAAAATGTTCATTGTAGCAACCGAAAAACCACCACTTTTTCAGACAGTCACAGGGATCAGAAATGAAATACGCTTCTGTGAGACCCAGAACTCAAGAATTTTTGTATGCTTTTCTCTCCTGCTCTGCTGGTCTTTATGTCTAAAGATGTGTACTCTAAACAAAGCTTTTGCTAAGTACAATATGCAAGACGTTGCTCTCTGGAAGATGCCAATAAAGAGGCATCCCTACTGACACCTTCGTCTCAGGACTCTTGAATCAATTTTAAGCCACTCTCAGCAGTGTTATCTTCATAAAACATTCATTTTCTCTCCCTGTCCAGTTAGATGAATTGGCCAAAGGGTTCTAAAGCTGCAAATGGGAACACACAGAAAGACACACTGACTCCATAATAAACTAACTTAAAATGTCCTCCAATAAGTTTTCCTTGCATAGCCTCCACATTTACTATAATAGTTTAGCATAATCTATAAAGAAACTGTTTTCTTGACATTTAATCTAAATTCTCTTTCAAGCCGCTGTATCATTTCTGCTGCTGTTCTCTAACACCTTCTAATTTTCCCCAACACCACTGCTCACAGAAAGCCCAAGAAATGAATCCTTTTTATAACACTACAAGTTTATGTTTGGTTCATTGTTGAGGCCACTATTTCAGTATTTACTATACACCATCACAAGACCCATGTTTTTGTTTTACACATGCAGTCATCTATATTTTTCCCTTCTAAATCTTTTTATAAATCTGATTCTGGCAGACAGTGTAACATCAAGATGAGAATGGACAAACAGCATGCTTTTATTTAGTTCTTGCTCTTCTACTGACATTTACAAAACAGCTCCAGCTGTGTTTCAGAAGCACAACTTTAGAGTCCTACCCAAAAAAAGGGCAGAAGGAAGGACAGTTTTGAAATCCTTACTTTAAACCACCGCACCACTCTGTTTCTAATGGACACGGCCAAATGCTTGAACATTTTTTAGAAAATATTGCAGCTGGA
Organism: Streptopelia decaocto; assembly: GCF_964273445.1. NCBI lineage: Eukaryota > Metazoa > Chordata > Aves > Columbiformes > Columbidae > Streptopelia > Streptopelia decaocto. The sequence goes on from NC_138661.1 coordinate 56,422,920, forward strand.
GGTTAAAAAGGAAAACACAAGAACTACCCAAAATGGAAACATCGTAATTTTCTGAAGTGAATACACCTGCAGGCAACTGATGTGTGTGTTGCACAAATCCACCATGGCCAGAGGCATTACCTGAACAGCCACACATTTTTCTTCTAAAGCTGATGCCACGTTATCATTCATAAGAATGCAGACAGACTACACTCCTCTTGTGATCGAGCTGTTATGTTTTTCTTAAACTACCAACTTACAGAGTAGCTTTACAAAACATATTGCATATATTTATGAACATTAGACTTAAAAGCACTTTTCAAACTGCTAGTAGCTCTTCTTTCCTCTTTTCCAAAAATGTTTTTTTTTTTTTAAATTCTAACACTTGTCATGAAATAAACTAGAAATGTGATACATTCACAGTAAGTCTTTAATCAGAGTAAGCTCTTTAAATATGTTCTTTCATATACATGAACCTACTGCTGGGAAAAAGAACAACCTTCCTGTCTGAAAGATAATATTAACTGCTACAGTATTATGCTCACCATTTTCTTAAAAGAGACCTCTGAAAATGGCTTTATTAGAGAAAACGCCATTCTTAAGCTTAAAGCCTGTTTCGATAAAAAGCCTTCTGGTAACACTGAATTCTAACAAATGGTAGTAAACTTTAAGAATGTTTTATTCAGAGGCATTTTGCCCCCAAGACTACAATAAGCACTTTACTAACTTCAAAAATGACATGATTACTTCAAGTTCCTGAAACCTCTGTCGAGTAACTGCAGTTATCAGTTCGCTGAAGGGGATGACTAATGACAGAGATATGAATTCAACTGTTCATCAAGATTTATTCCTCCGATAAAAAAAATAACTTCAGTTGAAATAAAGTTTGGTCTAGAGAGCAGGTGTCATGAAATTCTTGCTATCAAATTGAAAATATGGACTATAAACTCTCATCTGAAACGGATCAGCTGAGGTGAGTGCTGGGGTGCCAGAGGAGCACGCCGAGTGCTCACTCTGCACCAGGTACACGCTCATTTGTGCTGTACTGTCATCTGCAGGGTGATGGCAAGAGTATTTATGCTACCTGTTGAGTATTTACATTATCTATTTTAAGCGTTTAACTGTGGCCCTCGCTGTGCTGCTCTTCATGTGCTATCAACAAAATCAGCTACCATCCAGTAGCTGCCACTTCAGTGTTAGAGATTACGGAACGAAACTATAAACCTGTACCTCTACTGTGCTCATGAGATTATATTCAAGTTCTTCAAGACCAAGAATACACACACAGCAACCACGGAAGTGTAGCCGTAGTATACAAGTAATATATTTCAGTTCAACATAATGTTTCAGCAGTAACTTTAGCCTGAATGTCCTTACAAACCCCTGGTCAAATGAAATAAATGTCACTGAAGTGCAATCACCTAAGAACCAGGCTGTCGGAAGGATGCAAAAGATAAAGTCAGTGAACGGGAGCACCAGTGCAACCTGTAAGTTCTCTGTCCTTCCACCAGCCTCACCTCTGGCTTGCGGGCAGCCCTGGGAAAAACTCTTTTTCTGGCAAGACCTGGGCTATGACAGCAGCTACTTTTGCAAAGTGCCTTGGGGACAAAAACCTGCAGCCAAAGGCAACAGGCATGAAAAAAATGGGAGGTGCTTGTATAAACCCATTCCTCTGGAACTTAAGAGGGGACATGCAGAGGGGGAGGGCAAGCAAGGACATGGCCCGAGGGATTGCAAGGACAGGATGGAGTCTAAATGAGTCAAGTGGCACATTTATTATGAGAATATGGTGCACGAAAGCCAAGTTTGAAATACTGGAGTAGGAAACTAAACAATGAAGATGATTCAAATGAACTTTTATTTCATATGCAACAACAAAAGCATTCTGTACAGAAAATAACAAAATAATGAAGCTTTCAAATAAAAAGTGATGCATCGCAATGGAAAAAAAAAAAAAAAAAAGTGGTATGTCTCTTTCCAGCAGCTTTAGTACCCCACTTACATAAGATAAAACGAAATTTGGAAGACTTTAAACTATCTTGGAAGAAAAAGAAACGGGTAAATCACAGAGCAATAAATTCAATCTTTTGACACTCCATTAAGGAGGCAGCATGAGACAGTGAGGTGGCCAACACCAACGGGAAGGATTAGCTACACTACTTTTCCATACCGGGCAGCAGAGCACCTTCCAGACGCGCCGTGCACCCTCAGCACAGCCCCGGCCCCTGGGACACAGCCCGGGGACACAGCCCCGGGGGACACAGCCCCGGGGGACACAGCCCCGGGGGACACAGCCCCGGGGGACACAGCCCCGGCCCCTGGGACACAGCCCGGGGACACAGCCCCGGGGGACACAGCCCCGGGGGACACAGCGCCGGGGGACACAGCCCCGGGCCGACGGGACCCGGCCCCGCAGCATCCCGGGCCGCCGAGCTGACGGGCCGAGCGCGGCACCGGGACCCACCGCCCGGCCCAGCCACCGCTGAGCCACCCCCCGCGTTTTACGCCCAGCCCCCGAGCGGCAGCCGAAACACGGCGCTCGGCGTCCCGGGGCGGGGGCAGTGGCGGCGCGCAGCGGCCCGCCCTCGCCTCAGCGGAGCCGCCGCCGCCCGGGCCCGCAGCGGCCTCTTACCCTCGGGCGGCGCGGGCGCTGCGAGCGGCGCGGCCCCGGGCTCCTGCCTCCCGCCGCCCCGAGACAAGAAGGTCCGCGGCAGGAGGAGGGAGACGCAGAGCACCAGGCAGGAGACCGCGGCCACCCGGCAGCACGTCGAGTACGCCATGGCGGCCCGCGCGGGGCCGCTCCCGTCGCGGCGCCGTTAGACCGTGCGCAGGCGCGCGCGTGCGCTGTGCGCTGGCGGGAGCGGGGGGAGCGGCGACAGGGGTCTGGGCTGGGGCCGGGGGAAAGCGGCCCCGAACCCCAGAAATGCTGCCCGGGGCGGGCCGGGCGCTTGGTTCCTGGAGCACAAGTGTGATGAAGAGCGGCTGAGGGAACTGAGGCTGTTCAGCCTGGAGGAAAGAAGGCTGAGGGGAGACCTTATCGTTGCCTACAACTACCTGAAAGGAGGTTGTAGCATGGAGGGTGTTGGTCTCTTCTCCCGAGTAGCAAGTGAGAGAACAAGAGGAAGTGGCCTCAAGTTGTGCCAGAGGAGGTTTAGATTGGATATTAGGAAACATTTATTCACAGAAATGCTTGTCAGTCATTGGAACAGGCTGCACAGGGAAGCCGTGGAGTCACCGTCCCTGGGGGTGTCTAAAAGGTGTTTAGATGAGACTCTTAGGGACATGGTTTAGTGCTAGAGTTAGGGTGTGGTTGGACTCGATGATCTTAAGGGTCTCCTCCAACCAAAACAATTCTTTGATTCTTCCTAATCCGCTGTGTTTTCCAGGCTGTCCGCCCTTGCCGTGGCTGTAGCACTGCGAACTTATTGAGGGGGGAAAAATGAAATAATCTACACGGTGCCTTTTTTCCTCTCCCGTGCAGGGTCTCAGTGGTGTCCCAGCTGTCAGGACAGAGCAGGCAGGCACTGGCGGCTCTGCACTGTCCTGCCATGCTGTGAGCCCGTGTCACCAGCCGGACGGGCCGGACTGCGCTTGTGAGGGCAGGAGAGCATCCTGGCTAAAGGGCTGGCTGAGGCCACGGCTCGCCTGGGTTCTCCATGTGCAGTTGTTTCCCTGTTTTGTAGAACAATCCAGACCATATTTGAAATTAATTCAATTTACTGCAGCTATCTAAGAAATTTAAAAATTACAAATGTGCATATGTTCTCAAAAGAGAGCTTGAAATTTGCATATTGTCAGTGCTTTTGTTTAGGGAGCTGCTGTGCAAAGTCATCCTGAAACCACCTTTCTACCATACTAACAATAAAAGATCGAAGTAAAGAGGGAAGTTCATTGTTTGTACTCATTCGTTCTCCCCGACTTAAGCAAAAAATTGCCAGTCATATAAAATTAAATTATATGGCTTTGTATTTCCATTATAGTTCTATTCCACTGTACTACTGTAGTTGAATTACACTATTTTCCATGGGGTCTGGGCTGTGACTACTGAATTTAGCTCACTTTATGCAAGAGCTACCCTTAATTAGACTTGAGCTGAGAGCAGAATTGCTTTGACTAGCTCTGCAGACCAGTACAGTAGCAGAATGCCACAGACTCTTCAGTTACTACAAAGAAGATATTGTCTGTCTGAACAGCCAGAACTGGGCAGATGATTCCAGAAATCGTCCCCACTGAGCACCTTAGCCCTGGGGAGGTGGCAGCCCTTGGCCAGGTGCCACCTGCTGTCACCGCACTGACCTGGTTGGACTGTCTCCTTCCACAGCTCCTTCACCCTCTGTTAATTTATTCCCCGCTTCTCAGGCACCTCACAGTAGGACTTTGGAAATAAGAATTGTGGGAACTATTGTTTCAGTGTCTGTGCCTCTTTCTTAAATTTGCCAGCAGCTCTTGGTGCCTGCAGTGGCAAAGTTAGCAGGTAGGGGCAGCAAAAGGAGCATCGCCCGGATCAGAAACGTCTCATTGATCTACTAAAAACAAATAATTCACTCAGTCTGTCATGAAAAATATATTGTTGTTCACTGGCAATGATGTACTACCATGAGCAGCAGCTTTCCTCTCTTCATGGAGGAGAAAAAGCTTTTTAGCAGAGTACAATGGTGAGATTTTGCAGTTGCTTAGGACAGTCATCTTCAGTATCTGGTGCTGAAGTTACCCAAAACGTCAGTCCTTAAGCAGATATGATTCAGACTTATTTTTCTTGGTTTTATGCTTTTTCTTAAGGCTGCTCTTGGGCTACTTATGTTTTGCAAGGAAGCTTAAAAAAAAAAAACCAGGAAATGATGGTGTGCATTGTGGAAATTGGGCATGTTCATGCTACTGTCCATACTGGCAATATTGGCATTGAAGCAACCATCCATTTGCATAAATATTTGCAATTTACTGGAACTTTTTCCCTTCAGAAGAGAAGGGTCAGCTTCAGAAGCTAGAACATTTTTCACATGTATATGTGAAGATCTGCATGAGCCACAATCTGTGGCTCAATGGATACCAAACTGTGGGTTATAAAGAACAATATTCAACAGTTCTGAAAAACAGGAAAGGCATGAACGCTCAAGTATGATTGCCGATAATTCAGTGAAGAGAAAATTAATGTGAAAGAACTTGAACGAATCATTTAAGCCTGTCCTTTTTTTGTCTGCTCATTCTTGACTGGCCACATATGAATAGCTATAAAAATGAACAGTCTTTGATATAAATGTGAATTAGGAAAAAATTTCTTAATCAAACTAGCAGATGACTTCTCTCACCTACCTTAGGAAGGTGTTGATGTGCCTGCTGCAAGCATCCTTCTCATTGCAGAGCGTCTTAGTAGTAAAGGGCCAGATGTAGTAGTAAAGGGCGGTATTAGGTAAATGCAAACACCAAAGCCTGGGAGCTTTTTTTCTGAGGAAGAACATAAAGTCCTGGTCATTCCGAAATCTGGTGACTGACTGCAGAGCAGACAAAGCAATGCTTAGATGGCACTGGTGGTATTTGCTGGGAAGGGCTCTATGGTACATTGCGCTCACTACTCTGCAGCGAGGACCTTGTGCAGAGCACAAGAGCTTGCACAGCCGGCGTCCTTGCAGAACACTAAGCCAGGGCTGTACCTAAGCGGTAAAAATTGGTCACATCCTCTGTGCCTTCTGTGGGTAGCCTGGAACAAGGATGTGATTTCGTGTCCTCTGCGCGTGAGCAAACAGATTTGGCAAATCTTCAACTCTTCCCCATGCTGAGAATGGGAGGATTTGCTCCTAAATGAGCAGTGTTGACTAGAGGCTGCATGCATGTTTTCCAACTCTGTGGTGAGTTGATAAGGTAACATCAGGTAGCAGATGGGATTTCTTAATGTGATGGAGAACACTCTAAAGGAGATGGTTTAACCTATGGACAAGGTGGTGCTTTGCAGAGGGAAGACCCTTTCCCTGCGTCTTTCTTGCTGTTGGTGATCAGCAGAAAGCAAGCTCAGACTTCAATTCTGTGGGCCTTCTGTCACACACACACAAAAAAGGAAAGCAGTGTTCTGCTCCAATTAATTAAACAAACTGATATAAATTCCCCCTTAAATCGTTCTTTGCATATCCATAATCTCTGCACTACATTTTATGTATACTTTACCCTTGGGTAAAAATTTGTGAGCATATAAATGCTTTCTCATATAATCTTGCTAAAGCACGCTCTTTCCTATAAATATTCATACCACTGCCAAAACATTTGCAAGCTTTCCCCAAAGGTGAAATATGTGTAATGTACTTTGCCTTCTGGGTATAAATATTATCCAATACATTTTGGTTAATATGAATACACTAATTATTCTCGTAACCCTTTTTAAAAGGGTCATCCTCATGATGTGAATTTTTTAAAAATGTAATTACAGTAATTGGATACTTAATCTAATTAAAGTTGGCTTTATCTTTAATGGGAATTTTTCTAAAGAGGCAGAATGACAATTGACTTTCTGATAATCACTGTTTTCTTTCAGCTAGAGGATGCATTTAGTACGATAGGAACCAGAGAACATGCCCTCTTTACTACATGCCATCCACCTTTAGGGCCAGTTAAACTATAATTTTATCCAGGCAAAACTTTCACTTAGAAATAGAAGTTCTTCATCCTGAATCAATTTCTTTGTGGCTCAGATAGATACAGATAATTTAGGGAGTGTTTATTGTGCTGACCATGATACAAAACCTTCCTTAGAGAAGATGCTGCAGGGGAGAAGGTGCCAACCTCACAAATCCTGCCTCTCTTGATGGCTGCAGGCACAGTCACACATATGATGAGCTCTGCTGTCTTCAGGAGGTGCACCTGGGTGGACCCTGGCATACTTGGAGTACATGTAAATCCTCACTGAAGTCAACAGAACTCCAGTACGGAGATAACGGAGGTAATCGCCCTGGGTTTGAGATCAGTATTTCCAGCGTGCTCTCTGTCACTCTTCAAAAGGTGAAAATTGAGTCCACATTGGCAGTTATAGGGAGCATCCTTTACTTTGGGAAGCCAAGAACAAGGCCATGGAAAAGCTGGGGGTTGTGTAAAAATGAGACCGGAGAGCTGGATTCATGTCACTACCTTCAGATACCTGTGGCGTACACATTTATGTCTCAGACATGTTTGTATTGATCAGTGGAATAATTCACCTGATGATAGGTGGAGGTCTACTTTCAGATGTGATAAATCACACTATATTTTCCTTCCTTGACAAAAAAGGGTGCAGGGAGTGCCTTGCCCAGAGATTGGTGGGCATGATGTAGATGTGAATATTGAAGCAGATAAATGTTGCCAAGTGAGAAGCAACACACACCCCTGTCTGTGGAGCTCATCAATTCACTCAGGAAGTGTGAAAGAGAATACCAGCGTTAGAAGCTGGGTTGAGGTTCACAAAGTTTTCTTTCTGGATCTCTGAAGATTCAGAAACCCAGCTGAATAATGGGTTGAAAGAAGTAAAAAAAAAATTACTTTGAGAAATAAATGAAAATGGAAATTCCCTGGTAATATGGGTGATTTTGAACTGTCATTGGGAAACAGTTCAAAATTGGGGAAAAGCTTCCCTGATGAGCTCAACAAATGAAAATCTGGCAAAACAAACAGAAAAGGCAATTTCTGTGAGCAAATATGCCTGACCCATCTCTGGTGACACTACAGAGATGCCACTGTCAGCAAATACACTTAGTCATGGGTCTCTGCGAGCCCTTGACATGTGGTTTGATCTCGCCATCAGGCTGAACTAACTCAAGCACAACTTCATGACCTGAAGAACACAGCTTCAGGTTGAAATGTCTGGAAGCAGGTCTCTTATAAAGCTGCTGCAACTTTCAGGATCTTTGCTTCTAGCAAAAGGCATTACTGGGAGCCAGGTGAGAGAGAAAGAGCTTCTAAGAAAATCAATGCACTGTTCTGTAGGCTCAGCTTGCCAACCAGTGTGTCCCTCCTAGGCTGGTATGTTTTCACATGACTAAAGACAGAGATTTCACAGAGGAACTAATCATAGTTTACTAAGGATAATCATCTACATCTACACAGTGTTTGCTAAAAAACCAACCAACCAAACAAAAGTGAAATTAGCACTGATGAAACATTTCAATGAAAAAAAGATACTGGGAAAAGCTGATCATAAAATAAGTGCACAATTTCAAAACAGCATCAGAAGTACCAAGGAAAGCCTCAAGCTTCCTTTGAGAACTGCTGGTGGTCTCAAACTAGCTTTCATCTTATTTAAACCTTTGGCATGTGAAAAAAAGATGATGCTGAGAATATTGAAATGCATGCCATTTCCCATCATTTTGTTTTACAAAAGTGATACCTTTGTGTAAGCTGAGGCATCAGACCGATAACTAATTGTATCAACTTCGCTAAGTTTAAAGCTCCCAGATTAAGAGTGAACATGGAAGCAACACTGGATCATTCAATGGGGGGCACTTCTAGTGGCAATTGAACAGTGCGTTGATAGGTAAGTGTTCCCGTGCCTGAGGTGCAGAGAAATGTGAATGTGGTGACGTTCTGTTGCTGTTACAGAAAATGTGTTTGTAGGTTTGGCAGTACTTCAGAAATGCTGTGGGAGGTGAGAAAAGGAGTGTTGTACTGGTTAGCAGCGTGAACTGTCATAATTGCAGAGCTGAAGATCCTTCTAATTTGTGTTTTTGCTTTGAGGGCACTATTGGCTACTCAATACAGAGGATAACGGCTTGCTGGAAAAATCTGAGCTCTTTGGAAATGAATTTTTAGAACCATAGGAACTCCTGTCCCTATTTACGAGGACAGTTCAAACTATGCTTCTTGCAGTAGCTCATGACTGAGGAATTTTGGCAGATGCCTGTCTGAGTGCTTAGAAAAATAGAAGCGATTTCATTTTGCAGTCTGTCTTGGGTAAAGACTCCGCAGTGATGATGCTTTCTCCAGCTAGGCCTATTGGGAAACTAATATAAAAAATTACCCTAAGCATGAGAAAAAGTATTGGTGGCTAAAGGGAATAAATGTGTTCAGGGAGGGAAAAACTCTGTTGCCTCTTCTACTAGAAAAGTTTTCTTGTCTAAGAGAGAACTTGAAACTAGAAGGAGTTCTTGTAGGTTGGGAAAAAATGCTCATAGGTATTTGTACTGGTATCAACTGGTTATACTGTACTTATTTAAAATAAAATAAAATCCTGATGTTACTTCATAATTTTGAAAAGGAAGTACAGTCTGACATTACAAAAATTTTAGCAGGTCTGTGACAAGATGTGCTACACAAATCTTGCAGAGAGAGGAGTTTAGGTGTTTTGAATACAAGGAAAATCCTCAACAGACCACACATGACTTTTGCTTTGACCACAGTAAAAAAAGTGGGTGCCACTTTCCACAATCTTACAACTGGCAGGATGATTTCAGAGGGCAGTTTGACCCTGCGCACAGTATGACATGAACGGGCTGGGCAGCTGAGTGCTAGTGGCTTCCTCTGCAGCAGCTTTGATAGCTGGTGTGCATCACAACCAGGACAAAAATGTTTAAACCCAAAGTATTAGTGCGAGGCTGTGCAGTTCTGGGTGTCTCTGAGGGCAGCACCCCTGCAGAACGCGGTGGTGGGAGGGGGAGCCGTTCGGCTGGAGCTCTGGCCCAGCAGCCAGTGCACCCACGTTCCAGCACTGTGGAGACGGGAACGGGACCAGCTGAGGCACGTGTGGGAGAAATGGGTCCCCATTGCAGCACAGTGTGGGGAGTTCAGACATAGATTCTCCCCAGCAGAGAAACAGTAATTTGGATTTAAAGAACTCTTGGTTTTGACTAGAAATATGAAAACACCCCAAAAACTAGGTGTGATAAATTTGAAAGTAATAGAATTATATTCTAATTTAGGGGGTGGTGTGTAAAGTGCATGGTCTCACAGGTTACCTGATAAGTGCAAGTGAGGAAGGATTTAATCTTTTCTAGTTGAATGCAATTCCATAATTTGAGGCAGCGGTAAGAAACTGTTTTACTGAAACACGAATGACCTTCCCCCAGCCCGTCACTATGCAAATGGAAAAGCCACATGTGGAGGACCTGGGCCTGGGGGGGATTTCAGCTCTGTTTTCAGGTGTGTTTGGGGCTGGGGAAAATCCTTCAGCGGCAGCCAGAACCACCACTTTGTAAGCTGGTAGGATGATCAATGCTAATTGTCACAGTGTGGCACAGGAAAGGCCAAGAATTCAGATGAAAAAAAAATTAATATCATCTCCTTTTAGGTGAAAACTGCAATACAAACCTCTTTACTGCTAAAATACCATAAAGCAAAAGCATCTGTTCCTGGGTAACTGACTGCTGGGGGGCATTAAGTGAAGTAATACTGTGCCATTTCTTGGTGGACAATTCATGATGTGTTTAGGGAATTTGCATTTTATAAAGAAACACCAAACAGCACCTAGCTGTTCCCACCATCTCCTTCTGATGGGAGCAGCCCACAACACTCCAAACATCACATCCATTCTTGTTCCTCAGCAAAACCCTTTGATAACAAAGAGCCATACAGCCATTGAAACCAGATATCTAAGCAACTCCTAAACCCTTACATTTAAGAGGTTGTTGGCTTTTGTACTTAACCTGTTACTCTTGAAAAGTTTCTTTCATCTCAAGGTGAAAAATTTGGAAGCACAACTTCTATTTTTCCAGGAGATGGCAGTGCCACTACAGAAAATAGCTGAGCAGTTTAGCTCCTAAGGTGACTGTTCTGTAATTTGCGAGCTCAGAACTCATATATAATAAGTTTTGAATTTTTTTTAATAGATGATCAGATAATTATACTTCAATGACTGTCAAAAGCAATAATGATAGCACTCATTACAACTTTAAAGTGTGTCTGGTTTCCCAAGGGCTCACAACAAACGTTAATTCATCTGAATGGTAACAGGAGACATAATTAGGCAGTAACTCATTTCTATCACACACAGTATAGGCTATAATTAATTTTTGCTTCACGTGTTCACACTGGATGTTGAGCTGCCCTCCTAACACCCATATCCCATGCCCCTACCTGGGCTAAGCGCAGGTGTTGCAAGAGTTGCAGTAGCAAGCAAGTATAGAAACCCTGGATTCAGTCCGAGGAAATGGCATAGCACATCTGGCAGCACCTGGCAGATCTGAAGTAGAAAGCAGGCAAAGAAATGTATTGAAAATTAATAAGGAACACAGCACTGTACCAGATGCAGCGGTATGCTAACTACATTGCTAAATAGATTGCAATATGCTAACTAGACTGTCTAAAAAATATTCTAGCTTTCATGAACGGCGTGAGCTGATGCCTTTAATTTTCAGGTTGACTGTGATTTCTGATTGTTTTTGTCACATTATATTTCAAAGATTTTGTGTTGTGATTACATGTGATTTACTAAAAATAACAGATCAATGAAAAGATGCAGAACTTACTGTGCTTCTCTTTCCATTCATTTATTATATTTTTGTAAGTCTTTCATTACAAAAAAAGGGCTCTATTCACACTAGAAAGGCTACCTACCAGTTCAGTGGGAAGAAGGCAAGCAAAGAGTTATTCTACACCCTGCTAACATATTCATATAAAACTCATCCAATTTTGTTAAGACCTTTTGTGGAGAATCAAAAGTTAGCGAAGATTGTATTGTAATTCCTCTTCCTGACCTGAAAGTCACACAGCTGGATTCAAGTAGGCCAGAAATATGTGCTTTATAGAAACACCTTGTGGCTGGGTTTTTTTGAAGCTCTGAAAGTTTATACCACTGACCCTGCCCTTGGTACCAAAAACCGAGGCTCTAGTAGGACCTCACGGCAGAAGACAATTTGTCGCAGTTGTCAAATAGCTGACAGAAGGAAAGATCCACCTTGTTTCATCAGTCTCAGCCTCTACATTTTCCTTGTAATGGGGCAAGAGTTACACACTGCTCATTAGACCTGAGAGATTCTAGTTTTGTGGGACACAATCAAAATTTAAATACCCTGGAGGAAAATAATTTACTGCTTGATCCAACAGCACCTTTTGAAGTCAGTGTAGAAACATTCATTAGCATCAATGAGATTCAGATTAGATCCTTGTTTCCCAGTCAGTGGCAATATAACACAATTGGCTGGTCAACATCATCTTTTGCAAGTCATAGGAATTTGTGAAAAGCCATGTCAACAGCAATCTCTTTAGTGTAACAGCAGCAGCACCACCCCAATGCTCTTTACAGCCCTATGAGCAGGAACGTTACGTCATTTATGTCCCTCTTAGATGGTGCTAAACCCTGTGCCATACTGCACAGGAATGTCCCAAAACACTCAGCGCACATGTCACTGGTGGGCACTGGTAGAAGGGAATGGAGCATTTGTGATAATGGACGTAACTAGGATTCGGGAAAGAAATGCAGATATTGCATAATAACATTTTGTATATCAATTACTTTTAAATCTCAGTGTTAATGATGACAGTGAAGCAATTGGTAATGGTACTTTCCATTACATACCTGATAACAGCAGGAAATGAATGTGTGTTGTGGAGAATCTCACCAGTATTTTTGCCTTTCAATTTATTGCATAGACTTTATGACAAAATACATAAGATATTTAAATAATAACTTTTCAAATATAAGATTCCATATATTAAACCATGCATTGGATGAGTAGGGCAGGTCAACACTAAGAGCTAATAAAAAAGGAGCTCAGATCCTATGACTGATACCCATCACAATAAGAATAAGAAAAGCACAGGTCATACTGATTTCTGACTAAGCAGCGCTCCAACCAGCCCAGTGAAGTCCATTGTGTGACTTTCCACTGCTGGGTAAGAAGACAGCTAACCAGGGCTTGAAAACTGCAACTCAGTAGAGCCACCTTGCTTTGTATCCACTCAGGATTTAATTCAGCACTCTGTGAAATGCTATCATTCAGTGCAAGCACTGCCAGCACAGGTGTCGTGGACCATATTGTTCAGAGGTGTTACTCTGTACATGTGAACAACAACGAGCTGATACTGGAGCAAGTTTCAGTGTGATAACTAAACAGGCCAGTTACGTGTGGTGTGTGAGACATCAGAACTAGCAGGAATAGCACAGCAGGTTTCTGTCACACATGACAAACAGGCAAGTATCAGTAGAAACACTTCTCACGCACATACCTGACAACACACAAATGCACAGACCGTAAAACTCCAACCAGATCCTGGATGAACTCTCACCCCCAGAATGATGGAGTTGGAAGCAACCTAGAAGAATAAGACTGATAAGGTGTTCGTAGTCATCTGTTATCACCAAGGTAATTCTCAGAATTGAAGCCTTGTGCCTTTGAAGGCATGTGGACCTCTCACACAAGCTCAAGTGAAGCTCACTCTGATGTGTGAGTGTGCCATTCTTCTTCTAACAGCCTAATAGCTTCAGCTCTAGCTCCATTACTATGTAGTGCTCTGTGTAACTCATATAAGATGTTTATTCTGAAAATTCTCATCCATTTCAGCTGTGCTTCGTCATCATGTTCTCATTACCAAAGACGCAAATAAATGTCATTCTGACATTATGTCACAAAACGAGTATTTTCTATGCTAATAAATACTACTTACTAATGATAATCTTCTCTCATAATTCTCAAAACAATTCAGTTCTACATGACACACTTCTGTTAGAAGTGCCATTCTTCTCATGCAAGAAATTCATGGACAGCCCAGCTCTGTACAGCACATCCTTCCCTCTACAGCTCTGCAGTGCCAGGTAGGACTGATCACCAGAGCACAGGCAGATCAAAGAGCAGAACATTAATGAAAGTCCAGGGGACCTGTTATTTCTGGGGCAGAGACTTATTTTCCATGGTCATTACTTAAGTCATTCAATCTCTCTGTGCCTTTTTTTTCTGCTTGGTTGGGCTCCTCCAGTTGCTACCAGGACTTCAGCTATAGTTCTGACTTTATATGTTTAGAGCTTGGTGAAGCTTCTGGGCACAACAGTATTGCTACTGCTGATAGATGATTCCCACAAATGAGAAAAGGAAGACCGACATGAGTACATCTTGCTGTAGAAAGTCCCACTCAAAAACTGTGTGAGGAAGAGACAGCCTCAAAGGCAGACACTGGAGCTGCAACGGCGTAAGGATGGAGAAAGAGTCAAGGGCTTGGCAAAAAGGGTAGAAATTATCATACAATTGTTTTGCTTGGAAAAGACCTTTAAGATCATCGAGTCTAACCGTTAACCTAACACTGGCACGTCCACTACTAAACCATATCCCTTAGAAACTCATTTACGTGTCTTTTAAACACCTTAAGGGATGGTGACTCATGATAGCTTATGATTTTCAATGGTAGAGGCTGAGAAGACATTCAGGTTTAAATAATCTTTGGGTGTGCAGCTGGAGGGACAGTTAATATGAAATTCGCATTAAAAATCTCTCAGGAGATCTTGTGAGATTAAGTAAAATTAGCCCAAAGGCCCAAATTCTACCTGCAAATCAGGCATCAATAAAAATTGTTGTAGCTGCAAAAATCAGTGCTCTCAATTTTAAATGGACTGAATTAAAATAAAATAAAAAAAAAAAAAAAAAAAAAGGAAAAAACCCAAAGAGTTGTTGAAGTGTCCGAGCCGATGCTGCAGGTTTTCCTGGCTGTCCCCGGTCATTCCTGTCAGGTCCCCAGACTGTGCAGCCGACCACTGTGCTGTGCAGCCGATTGCAGACAGATATCTGGTGGCTCCGCTGCCGAACAGCGGGCAGGAGATTTGTGAGCCGTGGCTTTGCGGCATGCCCAGCTCATCCAACGCACCGGCCAGACTTTTTATGCCACCCGCATTTGACAAGCCCGGGGCACTGCCAAGTTTTTGCACCTGCAAGTAATTCCCCAGGAGTCGCTGGCGTTGCTGGTGCGGTTTGGAGCTCAGCAGCCTCGCTGCTGGTCCATTAACTCCGAGAGATGTTTATTATAAAGCTAAAATTCATTCAACCGAATCTCACAATGAATAGAAATTGTAAGATAAATATTAGAGCTGCACTTGGTAGAAACAGTAAAGAATGTGCTGTTTACCAGGGTAGATATGAATGCTATTTAATTTGTGTTGGAAGTAGTTGCAGGGGGAAACCTCGCTACATTACTTTTAAGAAGATGTTTCCTCTCTGATACTTAGGAATATTTCTGTGCAGAATTTTCCTTTTAGTAACAGATTAGTCTCCTGATAGTCTGTATGGTGATTGAAAATATTAGTCTGCTTTCAGACAGTAACTCAAGCCAGCCCTTTGGTGCAAGTTCGAGGAATCGTAGAACAGCTTGGGTTGGAAGGGACCTTTAAAGGCCTTCTAGTCCAACCCCCAAAAAGTTAAAATTAGGCAATGTCCAACTCTCAGTAAAAAACTACACTGGTGAGAGTTGCTCACCCATGCTCTAGTCACTGGAAATGCCGCAACCAGATATACTAGCGCTCCTGAAACTTCAGTGATCTAAGGATGAAGCTGGGACTCTTAAATCTTACCAAAAATCAATGGGATTTAAGCGAAGGAGGTTTGTAAAGCCACAAGACATTCAGGTACCTGAGTCTGGGATGTAGTTTCTGTGCATGGATCCATCCCCCTGCTCTGGCACATAGTCCAAGATGTGGTGTAGCTTCTCCCAGACAGCATCTGTACACACCCATCATCAACAGGGGAGAGGTTATAGATCGAAACGGGGGATAATGGCAGGACAGTAATTTAAATCATAGTACTTAATTAGATGCAAGTATTCGTAACATCCTCTTACTTTTCTAATTGCTAATATACTTAACACTGATTTTATCAATAGTCCATGATATATAAAATTACTTCATATCAGCTCATTAGTTAATTAATTAGGAGGGAGCAGGGAGGGGAAACAATAAAGCCAAAAGTAGATTGGGGACACAAACTTCTTGAGTTAAAGGAGCGGCTCTGCCTCTGTTGCAATGGTGCTAGTTACCCCTGGCCTGCATGTTTTTCAAGTTATGTATTTACAGCAATTTAGCTTTGAAAAATACAAATAAGGAGGAGATGAGGTCACCACGCCAAGACCAGACTTTCAGCTTTTTGAGACTTTAGGGGCAAAGAAGTTCCTCAGTGAACTGTAGCTCAGAGCTGCAGGAGCAGAACTGTGGCTGAATAAGAGAAACTACAGAATTTATATTTATGTGTACCAGTTTTTAAAAAACCCTCTAAACAGCTCAATGAGTATATTAAGAAATAAGGTTATTTTTTTTCTATGACAGTGAATATCTCAGCTAAACCAGAGGAGAAAAATATTAGTTATAATTACCCAGAAAAGCACTCTAAGCTGTGTTTAGTGTCTGCCTTCTGTAGGGCTGTTTTTGGTGAGAATGAATGTTTCTGATTACCTAACAACATAAAGGCATTTCAAACCACAACATGTTTCTTCTCAAATAAGTCTAGGAAGAGTCACAAAGCTATTAAACACAGCTCAGCTGCTGTGCAGTAACCCTAAATGATGGTCTGCCCATACCTGGAGGTCATCTCATTTACTTACAAGCAAGGTTAGGTAGAATTGGTCCATAGTGTTGGTTTGGTCTTTTTTTTGGGAGGTGGGGAGTGGTTTGTTTGTTTTTCTGGTCAAAGTGGGGCAGGAAATGGAGGAAAGCTCCTGTTTCAATACAGGGTTTTCATCACACACAAATCTTCACTTTTACTGTCCAGTGAGCCAAACTTTGATCTATTCTCTATTAATAATGTCATCTACTGAGCAAAATGGTCACACTTTCTTCCCAACACTGGCAAATGGATGATTTCATTTTCCTCATCTAGGATCTCTAGGTATGTGCCTTCTACTGGGCTGGAGACCCCTCTGCCCAGCCTGTTCACAGTCATTTTCCCTTCAGCCTCTGTGTGTGACATATATAACAGTATTGTTACCACTGGAGAAAATGTGATCACCCCACTAAATTGAACAATGTGAATTTTAAATTTGCAGCCTTTCAATTTATTATCTACAGAGAAACCCAGATTCCAGTGTTTGCTTTGTGCTGATTATCCTTCTGGGGATAAAAAAAAAAAAGCATCAGTTTTTCCTTTACCCTCATTCCTCACAGTTTCTATGCAGGCAGCCTATAGACGCTGTTACATGACTTTTTTCTCCTGTTGAAGACAAAAGTGAGGATTTTTTACAGCCACAAACTGGTACAACCGCCACTGCTTGTCCCATTTCTCTCCTCAACCTACACTTACCCCTTTGGTTTCATGTGATGATTTATTGCTAAAGAGCGTATTTTCCATTAGAAGAGAAGGGGGTAGTACCAAACAAACTCCAGTGGCTGCATTCAAAGTGTAATGCTTCTTATCACAAATAATTTAAAAAATGCAAGAACCCCAATTTGCAGCTAGGAGGCCCACTTGAGGGATCAGTTAAAATTTACTCCTTTATACGCATGCCAACTTTGACTTCAAAAAGACTTTATTCCCAAGGATAAACAACCCAATATTTGTGTAATATAATTAAGTGAAGGCATCTTTAAATGTCATACCAGCTTGTGCCATGCTTTAAATTGTTATGCATCAACAGAATTTAACGAGATGGCCAAGGATCCTGCTTCCTGCGTGAATGCGATAAGCCACAAATACTGTATAGCTCTTTAATAGATTGCCAAAATAAAGCATTTTGTATGCAAATTATTCATGGAGTGGCAAAGCTAATATAGTGCCAAAATTACGCCCACTGGTCCTCTGCAATTAGTAGTTAAGTTGAAGTATCTTCAAACTGCAGAATTTCTTTCAGTGTCTCCCAATACTTGAAACATCTTTTCATTTATGAAAATAGGAAATAGCAGCTTTTATTTTCCTTTTATGGTTTAGGGTACAGGCACACGCTATAGCAGAGAGGTGGCAAACGGGATCTAATCACAATAATTGCATATAGGCTACCCAGGAAATAAAAATAAAAGTCCAGTGACTTGCAAGAAAGTTGAAGGAGAAAAAAAAAAACATTTATCTCCCCCCTCCTCAGCCCATGCACCTAAAATAAAGTATGTGAGCCTTGTGAAGTCAGGCTGAAAAAGCTAACTGGAAAAAAACCAGTGAAGGCTGAAGTGAACATGCAAGCGTTTTGCTGACAGCTTGGAAGGGTGGACAGTGCACCCCACGTCCACCTTCTTGTCTCCCCCCGAAATCTGCCCCCTGCCTGAGAAACATCCACGTCCTCCTAAGAGCTCCGGGAGAAAACTTGCTCCGGGTGCACCAAGCAGAGGAGCCACCACCATGAAAGGCCAACACTTGTACATCATTTAACCTATAGCTCCACTGGCAAGAAATCACCTGGGATGTTATTTTCCAGGAGATTCAGGGAAAAGCCAATCATAACCAGAAGTCTCTAGTTTCAAGTAATGTACACGAGTAACTAACAGGCATGACACCTGGCAAATACTTCAAAAAATCCCAGTAATTATATTCTCCCCTGACTATCAGCAACAGCAATGTTTTGCAAGAAGGGGAAGGGAGAAAGAAGAAAAGAAAAAGGATTTCCCAGTCTCCGAATTTCCAATGAAAAACCTCTTTTCCATCTTCTTCAACTCTCCAAGATCATATCCTGGACAAACCTATGGCTGGTGAGGGAGCTGGGCAAAGCAGGGGAAAGAAGAATTGCTCCTTGATTGAAAAATTTTGGAAGAAACTTTTAACAGTCAAATTAGGCAACTGCAAAGTATTTAGGCAACCGCAAAGTATTCAGGCAGCTTTTACCCTCTTTGGTGTGCGTGGAGATGAAGCTCAGAGAAGAAGTGGAGGGGCAGGTGGTTCCTGTAGATCATGTCCCCATTCTCTAGAGTTAATGCCAACTGTATTTTTCATTTACAACCTAATCATCAGAAGAGTATGGTAGATGTCAGGGACCTGGAACAGTGATTTAAGGAGTCTGTGTCAAACTGCTTGGACCTCGATGGCCTTTCTAAGCTAACCTGGAGGATTTACTACCAGCTAAACAACAAATGTAATTTTGGTCACAAACTGTTTTATGAAATGTTGTGGAATACCATAAACAACGGCATTCAGCCCAGTGAACTACAAAAGCTGTGATCTACAGCTTTCTCTTAACCCGGAGGGCAGCGAAGGGACCCAGATCCAACAACCCCTTCTTCCATACTGTGATATCAAGGGAAGAAACAGATAGCAGGTCTTACAGCAGAAAATGGCAGCGCCTTGGAAAAACAAATAAAAGCAGCTACCACAATTAATAACATAGATCTTGCATTTTGTCCTTTTTACAATGATGCCAATTTGAATACATCCTTTCTTATAGGAATGCGGGTTTAAACATCCGCCCCACAGAGATGAACATCACCACAGCATCTCTGCGGAACAAGATCCAGGGGAAGGCACGGGGACCGATCTGCCCCGGGTGCCTCTGCTCATGCTGACCGATGGCCGCCCTCGCGCCACGCGGAGGACTCGCCAGATGCTATTGGTCCGGGTCCCGCACTGACAACTTGTCATCGATTTTGTTAAAAAAAAAATTAAAAATGGCAACCAATGAAAATCAATCTTCTGATGCTCCGCTGCCTTAAATACCAGTAGAGCAAACAAACAGCCCTAAACAATACAGCAGAACCCATATATCAATTACCCTAAATGCTCAAGCATTTTTACTTCACAGCCTGCAACATCCGACTGTGGTACCCGCACCCGCTGCGCCGAGATGATAATGGTGCGGCATTGTTCCTGGGCGCCTGGCCGCCAGATAAGGGCTGCCTGTGCTTAGATGATAATGAAAGTGGGCAGACTTAACATTGTGATTGGAAAATTTCTTGGGTCTCAGAAAAAGGTTCTATTAAGCCCACTGACCCCAATTGAATATTAATTAGCTAATTAACAGATTTATTGTTCCACGCAATTTCTGGAGAGGCAATTTTTTTTCAAGTGCCATTATTTTTTTAAATTATTTTTTGCATTGTGTATAATTGAATCTTTGCAGCTGCCAGCATCTTCTGCATGATTTGGCAAAAAAAAGAAAGAAAAAGCACTTATAGCTTTCCTTTTTTTTTTTTTCAGACCCAAATGTTTCCAATTGCTTTAGCGAGGGTTTGGGGGTGGGGGAGGCAGACTGGGGGAAAGAGGCAGCTGATTTATGTCACGTTCTACAGATTTATTTATTCTTAAAAGCTTAACTGAAAAATGTCCACACTTTTTTTTTCCTGCTATGATTCACTGGTCTATCTTTTAGCCTGAGGTTACTATACAGTGCGCTATTATTCCCAGGAAAGACACTGAGGTCTGTGCCCTTTATACATCCATCTAAGTATTGCGCATCTTTCATCTTAGCTGTGTGCTCCTGCTCTTTTCTGCCATGCAAATACTTTCTGCCCAGCTGGGGAGGGTGGGAAACTTGGGTGAACCGATCTCTGCCCTTCCTGCAGGAGGGTCCCTTGCATGGACCGACACGGTTCACATTGTTTTGCAAAGTATTTTTGTAAATACTGAATTATTGGGAGAGAGAGACGAGATTATATTTTTACTGTATGGATGATTTCTGACCGTTTCAAAGAAGTTTATTTGGCACAGGCTGCTCCAAGAGCTTCACACTTAAGTGAGCAAGGGCCCACGGCGGTCTGTCACAAGATGCTGTTACCAGGGTGGGAGGTTCATTGCAGATTTCTTACAAATCACTTACTGCATCATGTCTTTTCCTAGAGAAGCAAGCTGTCTCTGAAATAAACCGTGGTATTTTTGTGACTGCTGTCCAAAGACACTAATATAAGCACTCTTTAAAGTTCCAGAATTAAAAATCAAGACATTCTTCTAATGTTACAAGCTGTAGTGGAGAATGTCAACAGAGAACATTATTATCCCATTAAAAGTAGGAAAGACGGAAATAATCTTGCATTAGAGAACAGAAAACATGCAATTTATATGGTGCAAGAGAGCGTGCAGATCTCTTAAGTCCATACACCTGGGCTTAGGGCTACTTCTTGTGTCCAAATCCGGGATTTGCATAATCTGCTGTAGCAAGTGTGGCTCAAAATTGAGACCTGGATCTTCTAACAGTGTGTCAGAATCATAGAGTCACAGAATGGTTTGGGTTGGAAGGGACCTTAAAGATCAACTTAGTTCTAACTCACCGCTGCCATGGGCAGGGCCACCTTCCACTGGACCAGGCTGCTCAAAGCCCCATCCAACCTGTCCTTGAGCACTTCCAGGCTTGGGACATCCACAGCTTTGGGCAACCTGTTCCAGTGTCTCGCCACCTGCACAGGAAGGAATTTCTTCCTTATAGCCAATCTAAATTTACCCTCTTTCATTTTAAAGCCATTACCCCTTGTCCTGTCACTACGTGCCCTTGTAAAAGTTCCTCTCCAGCTTTCTTGTAGGTCCCCTTTAGGTATTGGAAGGCTGCTATAAGGTCTTCCCAGAGCCTTCTCCAGGTTGAACAACCCCAACTCTCTCAGACTATGTTCACAGGAGAGGTGCTCCAGCCCCCTGATCATCTTCATGGCCCTTCTCCAACAGGTCCATGTCCTTCTTATGCTGGGGACCCCAGAGCTGGATGCAGGACTCCAGGTGGGGTCTCACCAGAGCAGAAAGGCAGAATCACCTCCCTGACCTGCTGGCCACATTTATTTTGATGTAGCCCAGCACACAGTTGGCTTTCTGGGCTGCAAGCGCACATTGCTGCGTCATGTTGAGCTTCTCATCAATCAACACCCCTGGGACCATCATGTAAACACACCGAGACAGCTATGTGTTAAAAGTATGGTTAAAAATTACAAAACAAGACTCCCTACAGAGAGCTGTGAAAAAATCTTTGGCACCTACAGTAGTGAAACTGCATTTGCATCATCCCCCACGGACAGAAGAGACTACAGGAGGGACAAGCTTGTACCTGCCACAGCTACAGGTGGGTCCAAGGCCATTGAATACTCCTCAGTTTCCTCCTCTGACTGATGATTTATCTTTCATTTTTCCTTTTTTTTTTTTTTTTTTAAAATAAAACCATTAGTGTTGAATGAAATAATGAATTTGTAGCTTCTGAACAATTGATATTTCTACAGCTAGCAGTCATCTTCGGAAACCTGTGAAACAGGTCCTCAATGACTCAAGATGCTTTCTGGATCCACAGAAAGGCTGTGCTGCCAAATTAAATGAGTCAAAATATGTCCATCAAGTATCTCTTTCAGCTGTTACAGGTGACACTGGTGCAGATCACAGACTATACTGCACAGTGTCATAAAAACCCCAGCTTGTAACCCCGTTTCTGAGGGGCAGACAGACACTTTTCGCTCAACATCCAGAACTAAGTTGTATGACCCAGAGGAAGACAAGCCACCAGAGGCTGCTCTGGGCTCTGGCTACATTTGGATCCAACCAACAGTTGAGGGGGGCAGAAGTGCTGGTGTCTGGATGCTTTTGTCTGTCACAGAGACACAACTGAACTGAAATACTCAAATATGGACACAGGGCCCATGTTCACAATATTTTGCCCAGGACCTACATGGGTCCTATGTGTTGCTCATCATGAGATTGGCCTAGAGGAATCAAGACCTTTTAGTGAACTGCTGTTGTCATAAACTTCTCTTTATTTAGATTGCTGTACCTTTTTTACAGCTATATCCTATCCTGAAATATGCTAGTCAGGGTGATGGTGTTTAAACCACATCATCATTTACTTAAAAATATTAGATGAAATACTACTGGCGCTCCAAATGAGAGCTAATAAAACCACCAAGAAATGTGATTTCTATTTAAGTATAAAAACGTAAGGAATAGGGAAGAAGAAACACAAAGCTTGCACTAGGATTATAGAGATATGTGAACTGTGTCAGTAAAGAGCCTGGACTAGTCTCACCAAAAGGTTGGTGGATATTATTTCATATTGACTTTGACCTTCTACTCTGATGTAATTACTAGGAACAATTTAAATAACTTTCCTTTTTTTTCCCCTAGAGGGGAGGAAAAAAAAAAAAAAAAAGGAAAGCATTTTCTATTGCTTAAAACTGGAAAACAAAATGTTTGATTGAGGTCATCTTGACATCCATTAGTGTGATAAATGAAGTGGAATTCAAGGCTGCTCCATTATCAAGGTTCATTTTCATTGTTCAGATCTGGTTTCTCCTCTCTCTCACTCTCCCTTCTTTTTTTTTTAAAACAACATGGCCTCAGACTCAAGGCTGATTACAATAATTACATTTTCTACCCATAATAGTACAAATGATTCAAAGAGTTATTCAGAATGTTTCAATGTCAGCACTTAGATAAATGCTCCTTCTTTCCTAGGGATTGCATTTTTTTTTACAGAAGGTTAGTTAGCAGCAGCAATAACGGTATAGCTGTCAGAAAGCTGTGAATTTACATGCCCAGTAACTACATCCACAATTGTTTGGTACTTGGCGTGGCAACAAGACTGAACGGGATACCAGATAATTTATAACTGCTCCCCAATAGAAGAAGAACAATTATACCGTGTGTAGTATGAAGTGGCTATTATTTAGCTCAATTTTTTAAAATTATTTGAAGAAAATGCCTATCTTTTGCAGGGCTATTTTCTTCTTGGGTCTAATTAGATACCTGAGGAATACAGGATACGTAAATTTTAGCTAGCAAATATATTTATGGAATTTTAATTCCCTTCTTGTATACCTCTGCCATAAACCTTGTAAGCCTTCTTCAGGAGGTTTTTAATCTTAAAGGTAAAGCAAAAAAATAGAAAAGAAGTTAAAAAAAAGCAGTGAAAGAAAGTGATAGTTGTACTGAAGGTAGGTGCCGTTTTTCTGAAGAGCAGCAAGACCCTGGCTGTACATCTCTCCTCTCGTACCGTAAAATTACTGCTGCGTGTTTTATGAGAACAAGTTTGTTTCTGCAGACGTGATGGATTGCATCCCCGTGTAAGGACGAGCGGGGCCAGCATCGGGTAGAGCTTCAGAGAGGCCTCCAGCAGGCTGGGGGCCATGGGACCCTCCATCCCCTGCCCCAAGCCTCCCCTTTGACACAAGCTGGTCCCTTTTATCAAAATCCTACATGTAGGAACTGTAGCATCTCATGGAAAACAAACCTCAAAATGGTTAATGACCTCACAACTGCCCGCCTTCCCCTGGGGGTGGCAGGGGCAGAGAGGCTTCGCAGTGCACACCGCACCTGACCGCAGCTGTGGTGCCACGTACGGTTCTTCACCGAGCACAGAAATTCTAGTCTAGATTGCAAAACTGGTTTCCATTCACAATGGGGACGCTTTTCCTCATTTTATTCCGAAGTATTTCAGGGATCAATAAAGCATATAACCCAGTATGAGTCAGCAGAGGGTCAGGGTGCATCAGTTTCTCTACAATTTGAACCTAAAGGGGAATTCAGCTAAAGAAAGGACAGAAAGACAGACAGGTATCAGAAAGCTCAGACTTCTTAGTAGCTGGGCCAAGTTCAAGACATTGTCAAAACTTAAATTTTACCAATTTTGAGAGGAAATTAGCCATGCTACTACCCAGACAGGCTTTCAATCAAAGTCTAAAATTAGGCTTTCTTTTGAATGAGACCTTAATATATCTAACCTATATTAATCTAATCCAGCTGTCTAAGAGTTGGTATCTCGCATCAGCCAAGCCTGACAGTGTTCAAAAAGCGACTGGACAACGCCCTCAGACACATGGTGTGAACTGTGGGGTTGTCCTGTGCAGGGACAGGAATTGGACTCGATGATCCTTGTGGGTCCCTTCTAACTCAGGACACTCTGTGATTCTATGATCACGATATAGCCGAGTCACAAAACATTGCATTAACCCTTGCCTTGGGAAAGGAGGTCTTCTCTGGGATTGCATCTGCATCTGTCCAACTAAAGCAAATCCAGCCACGTGTCTTCTAATGGAAAAATAAACGATCCGGGGGAGACTGGGGAGGCAGCAGGCGGGGGAATGGCTGCAGGTGTCCTGCAGCATCTCAGCAAGGCTGTGCCGCAGCAGCTCCCACCTGCTCTTTCCTTCCAAGAGTCCAAGGGTAGGGATGCAGGGGAGAGCTGGATGAGACGCTGTACTGAGTGCAATTAATTTATATCTCCATTTAAATAAAACCCTCTCATGGTCATAGCTTGGGACGAGACAGAGCCACTTGGCAAACAAAATTGTATTAAGTGCACTCCACTAGAAATGTTTATACTTTGTCCCTGAGAAATGTTTATGCTGGAGTACAGTATTTAACTTATCAATTTGAAAATGAATGACGAGGAGAGGAGTACAGAGGTTTTCTTATTTCAGAAACATTTGTTAAGTGCCTTTCATTTGCAACAGCTCCAAAGTCAGAGTAAGTCATCTTTGTCTAGAGTCTGCAGTGATCAGAGCAATGCTGAACACGCTGGTGGGGACACTCAGCAAATGTATACCCCAAAAATGAATGAATGTTTGGAAAATGTCTTCATTTTTATTAAGTTCCTTTCTTCTGACCCACTCATGGTAGTAACTTGGCCCAGGAGCCTGAAATTACATTAGAACAGCCAGACCAGGGCTTTCAAATGTATGAGATTGTACCTGTGAGCATGAATTTCCAAAAGTCTCTCTTAAATAATATCTCCCAGTTAGACTTCAGATTCCCAAAGTTCAATGCACCCCTCGCATCCTTCATCTGCATTTCCAGTGCCAGGTGACAATGCACACAATGGTCTGTCCGCAGAGCCGCAGGAGCAGCGTTCACCTGTGTCCAGCATGTGCATTGCAGAAGCTTTTTCTTGCTGAGGGAGGCTGGCCTTGTGCTCCGACTAGATACTTTTTTAATATGTGAAGAATAAACCTCACCTGCAACTACCATCTCGGTCTTTTTGCCCTGCAGACTGCATGGGATGAGTGTCAGCTGACAGGATCCTCCCACAGGATCCTCTCTGGGATTCAGGGCTGTGGGTGCTCCTGAACAGTCTATTTTGCAGCAAGCAAGAAAGCAGATCTCTACTGTGACAGCCCCACAAGGTACCCAGAGATTCTGGCAGCAAGCTCACCTCTCACTCTCCCACCTAGCAAATCAGTGCCTCTACATTTTGGGGGTCAGGGCTTGGTCAGAATCCAGCAGCCAGCTGTGTCCATCATTGGTATGGGTGCTGCTGCGTTACTCTGCACATTTCTGGGTCAGCCTGCATGGCCCAGCCGTAGAGACCTTTCGCTTGCGTTGGAGTTCAGGTTTTGGTCCATGAAAGAGTAAGGCAGCAGTTGAACTGGCTGATGTTTACTAGCAGGTCTTATTCTAGGCCAAATTAACTCAGCTGGGTCACTGGAAGCACGTTTTTATCCAAATGCAAGCCTCTTTATCCCTGCTTGTGAACCCTGGATACCAAACTGCTGAACTGGAGAGCCCAAATTAAATTTGATTTATTTCACTGCAGCATCATACATAAAAATAAAAAGGCCAAGTGTGGAACTGGAAGGCATTGATACTATGTTTCAAAGGGGAATGTGCCTCTTAACACCTGCTTGCATGAGGCATGTGTGT
Source organism: Streptopelia decaocto (assembly GCF_964273445.1). Lineage (NCBI taxonomy): Eukaryota > Metazoa > Chordata > Aves > Columbiformes > Columbidae > Streptopelia > Streptopelia decaocto. The sequence continues at coordinate 56,449,268 of NC_138661.1, forward strand.
CCTCTGCCTTCTCTGCCCACACATGCTTCAGTTGACTCTCCTGTTTGCTGGTAAGCTATATTCCTTGCAGGAAAGCCTGTGGGCTTCCCAAGATGACTGTTTTGCCAAGGTGCTCTGGGTAGTCTGGAAAGGCAGTGGACTGGTGCAGAAAATGCAGTTCTCTGCAGATAAAATCCAAATTAAATACTATGTTCTGCAGAAGGACAATGCAGAGGTTTCCTATGTTGGGCATCATCTGGTGGCTCAAAACCAGGATTGTCCTGTCCTCCCCACACAAAATACCAACTGGCAGCTACCAACAGAAGTGACCCAAACCACGAGCAATCCTGAGCAAGTGATGTGCAGTGATGGTTTAATGCTCCTCATTGCTAGTCAGTGCTACAGACCCCAAATTCAGACCTGAAAAGCTGCAGTACGTGAACCCCACTGCGTCTCTCCCCGTGCTGGTGCCAGGACAGCCCCACAGCCCTCCCCACCGCTAGGGTCCCAAAATGACCCATCGATGGCCACAACCACCAACTGCTTCACCAGCATTTCAGTTCCCCCATCACACCCCAACAAAGTCACGAAGGACCATGCTCTCAGTGTCCCAGTTATTTTTGCTTGGTATAATGAGGACAGGGAAAAGATCCTCTGGAGGGGGGAAAATATTTTTTTTAAAAAAGAAGGAATAGGAGGAGGAGGGGAAGGATCATTGCTCACTTAAACCATCATCTGTAACATCACATTTGATCTTTACATGAAGTTCCCAGAGAGACAAAGAGAGATGGTGCAGGTATGAATCCAGGAATAACAATGTGCACTTAAAAGTTCTCATCCTATGATGAAGTATGACACTGACATTGTAGCAATGTATCTTCAAAGAGCAGTAACGAGGGAAAACCTGCCTGAAGCCGACAGCCCAGAACATGCCAAGCAAGAGAAACGATTGTTTCTGTGAGGAGAAGAGAGCCAAAAGAGGCAAAGAAGAGGCACAGAACAAAATCTCTTTTGCAAACATGTGATGTTTCAGCGCCCAGCAATGAAGATCAAAGGAAGGTTAACCTGGTGCCACAGGGAAGGCAACAAGGGGCATTCAGCAGCTCACAGAGCAGGAGGAACAGGAGAAGAGCCACATTGGGCATAGCATCAAACAGGCTCTTTATTATGTCCTTAATGTATCCATTCCTGATATTTTTTCCCACCTCCAAAGTTTGCTTTAGAATATACATGAACTGCCTGCATGAATCAGCTCAGGACCAGCAGCATTGTGATTAAAATCATGATAATTAAAAAAACAACCAAATGCAACATGTTTGCAGAGTTCAAGAAGTGTGCCTGACCTCTGAGAAACCTGGGAAACTTTGCAACTCTCGGGCATTAAATGAGGTTTAAAAGCTTGTCACCCTCTCTGCACATGTCAAGAGCAGAGGTGGTTTAAGATTGAAGGAGAATAATTTGAAAAGGAGGGGTGTAATTTATCAAATTCTGGGAAACTCATCACTTGGTGTTGGACAGGAAATTCCAGCAAAAATAGCCAATGGTGATGTGTGTGTTTTAAAAGAGGCAGCTTCTCAAAGAGTGCCCTCTATTATGCAGAAACAAAAAATAATTCTAGTTTTAAAATAATTTTGTTTTCCCCATCATTCATTTGGTCTTTTGTCACTAACTGAACTAGACAAACCAAAAAGAAAAGCTCTTTGAGAAGAGCAACACACTTTGACCCACCATTTACATACAGAATCATATACATTCACGTAATTGTAATATCAGCAGCTTCAGCCCTGTCTTATTCTCCACCTGTAGTTTCCATTGTAATCATTTCAAATTGTAATGATGCAAACACTGAGTAGCTGGACAGAAGGAGGGATGGTGAACCAAGCTCCTGGGCAGACGTTTTTCAGCAGCTAACACTAACTTGAAGGGAAAGGCCACATGCTTCACTGAGAAGAGAGGGGTTTTTAAAAATGTATTTTTTTAAGAGTTATATCAGATTTGACATGGCTCAATTGAGGTACTTTGGAGATGTTAAGTAATTAGTTCATTATTTCATCATGAAAAAAAGGATGGAAGAAAGGCTTCGCTCAGTAAAATGTGGGGAATTGCTGTTTTGACATCAGACAGAAATGAAGTAGGAAGCAGGCTGTGTAGCTCCATCTGAGCTGCCCCGATTCATAACGGTGCAAGCTGGCCTGACCTTACCAAGTTTATAGCTGAGTGATAAACACACAAGCTGTCACTTGTGGGACAAGTGTCCTGGCTGCTGCACACCCGTGTCACCCTACTGAGACCAGCAGAGCTGCTGCCTTGGGGAGATCTTGGTCCAATGGCTGCATTTTTTTCCTGTTTTATTTTAGGAAAATTATACCTCATTGTTAAGAGTAACACTCCTCACCGATGCTTAAAAGCACATTCATTAGCCTTGACCGACAGGAAAGGTTGTCCCTTGCTAATGGCACGTGCTCCCAGGGATGAGACCTCACAATCATGTCAAAGCTCAAAAGATCACGTGCCTCCTCTGGCAATTATTTCAGACTCTGACATGCGGTGAACTATGGACCTGAGATAAAAGCTCTTTTCAATGAATCGGGGAGGTTTCGCTGACCATCCTCAGGGTTCTCTGAAGCAGCGAATGCCCCATGCACCTCAGGGGGCATCCCAGGGAGATCCCTGTTTCTAGACATGGCTCCTTACTGCTGCTTGTGGTGGGATCTCACCCAGCCTAGTCATTTATTTCAGGCTCTCTCCATCACAAGAGCAGGACTCCGAGTGCCCAAAGCAGGTGGTATGTTGCTGAGGCCAGGGTGTGCAGGAATATTGTGCCCAGTTCTGGGCCCCTCAGTTTAAGAAGGACAGGGAACTGCTGGAGAGAGTCCAGCGAAGGGCAACAAAGATGATTAAGGAGCGGAGCATCTCCGTTATGAGGAAAGGCTGAGGGAGCTGGGGCTCTTTAGTTTGGAGAAGAGGAGACTGAGGGGTGACCTCATTAATGTTTACAAATATATAAAGGGTGAGTGTCATGAGGATGGAGCCAGGCTCTTCTCAGTGACAACCAATGGTAAGACAAGGGGTAATGGGTTCAAACTGGAACACAAGAGGTTCCACTTAAATTTGAGAAGTAACTTCTTCTCAGTGAGGGTGACAGACACTGGAACAGGCTGCCCAGGGAGGTTGTGGAGTCTCCCTCTCTGGAGACATTCAAAACCCACCTGGATGCCTTCCTGTGTAACCTCATCTGGATGTTCCTGCTCCGGCAGGGAGATTGGACTAGATGATCTTTTGAGGTCCCTTCCAATCCCTTACATTCTTTGATTCTGTCATCTCCAAAATGTAGAGGGGCAAGGTGCATGGCTCAGCAGCACGCACAGCTTTGTGCCAATGGGGTCCCTGGGGTGCACCAGCACTGCTGCTCCCCCGTGCTGGTGGCTCGGCTGTAGGAGCAGAGATCATAGAAACATAGAACAATTTTGGTTGGAAAAGACCTCAAGATCATGGAGTCCAACTGTTAACATAACACTAGCACTAAATCATGTCCCTAAGAACCTCATCTAAGCATCTTTTAAACACCACCAGGGATGGTGACTCCACCACTTCCCTGGGCAGCCTGTTCCAATGCCTGACAACTCTTTCCATGAAGAAATTTTTCCTGATATCCAATCTAAACCTCCCCTGGCACAATTTGAGGCCATTTCCTCTCATCCTATCACTTGCTACTCGGGAAAAGAGACCAACACCCTCCACGCTACAACCTCCTTTCAGGTAGTTGTAGACAGCGATAAGGTCTCCCCTCAGCCTCCTTTTCTCCAGACACTTTTTGCACAGTCAAGAGAGGTACAGAGCACTGCCTGGACTGCCCCCGAGCAGAGGAAAATTGTCCTTTATAATAAACACCATCTGCTCCCAAGCTGGGAAACCACAGGATCCCTCCCCTTACCCAGAGCTGAGATTTATATGGCAGGAGGCAGGGGAGCACAAGCACGCAGGCTTGAACAACTGGATACCCTTGGATTTATACTCCATTTGGGATGATAATGAGGTGGTTAATACAGAAATACAAGACAGCAATAAACCACTGACTTTTATAGATCTCGGTGTGAATCTGAATCATCATTTGGCGACCAGGAGATGGGTGATATACAGCAGCCTGTCCCGCCTCGCTCCTCTCACGGCTCCCCGGGAGAGCAGCAGCAGAAGGGAGCCTGCGAGCACCGAGGCCGATAAATCCCGCCTGGCTGCACGGGGACGGCATCCACAGGACAGGATTTGTTAATGGAATATGGATCAACTAATCTCAATTAAAAGCATGTTATTTTTACATAGAGATTCCTTTTCCTCCACACAAGTTGTGCTCATTTTTAAACTACTTAGTTATATTGGAAATGGATGCTGGCAGCTGAAGGCAGATTTTTCTGCTAGCTGTAATAAAAGCACTAGAAACAACTTATTTTCTGATGGGTAAGAAGCAGCATTAACTACCACTAAATGATCTACTTTGAGGTCGCATAAAGTCATCTAAACTTGCATTCATCTGTTTAAAACTTTAAAAACAAACTATAGAATAGGTGTTGCAGATGTCTGGAAGTTCATAGGAGTTAAACAAACAAAAACCAAAAACACGCACCTCAACACAACCAGACAAATTAATGGCAGAAAAGGTCCCTCAAGGGCTACAATATGACTCTCCCTCACGGCTGCCCCCGAAGCACAGGCCCTGGGGGCTAGAAGAACATGGTGGGGAGATGCACAGCCCTGGGTGCTCGCCTGGCCTTGCTGTGGGGCTGCGCTTGCAGACGTGCCCTTGGCCGCAGCTGCAGACCTGCCTCACTGCTCAAGTCCTGTGGTCCTGGTTTGGGTGAGCCACAGCTCAGTCATGGGCTGGGAGAGCCAGCAAACTTCATATAAATATCTTCCAAAGTGAAATAGTGACTTTAGGGTACCCAGCTTTAACAGAAAGCCTGATTGCCGGGAGCAGACGCTGTCAGCAGCTCCCTGCAGCAGAGGTACCCGTGAGCTGTTGCCAGCTGGGCTTCCCCTGCAGCAGGACAATAAAATCACAAGCAGCTTCCAAAAGTATTTCTCTTTCTGCGTGTGTGTATTTTTCTGTGAGGGAGACTTAGGAGCTGAAGTGATATTTCATTAAGGTATCTGGAGCTAATCCTTCCCACCCCTATTATTCTCGGCGGCGGTGGGGGCAGGCAGGGCTGGGGCGGCCCGGCTTCTGCTGCCTCCAGACCCCAAACCTGCCGGTTTCTCTGGGAATGGAATATATGAGGATTTATATGATGGAATAAAAAAGATAAAATGTTAGAGGAAATGGTCCAGAAATAGAAATGAAGGACTGAAATACTCTACCCATAGATATAAAAAAATACTGTTGGTTTGGTGTGGGTTATTTTTTTGTTAATTGAGAATCCTTTTTCTTCCCAAGAACATTGTTTATGCAGAATCTCCTGAGAAGCTTCATTTTTTATTTATCTATCCATATATATGAATGGTGGTAATCTGAAGTCCTCCAAACAATCACCTGTAAATTAGTGTCTTTCTAAGCAACAATATATATCTACAAATCAGTCCCAGGACACTGAAGCTATATGTGAAAAGGCCTATTTATGTCACTCCAGGCAGAGAAAAATAAATATGCTCAGTTTTATATAAAATAAAATTTCTTATTAACATGTATAGTTAATTAGATGATGATGATGATGATGATGATGATGATGATAATAATAATAATAATAATAATAATAATAATAATAATAATAATAATAATAATAATAATAATAATGAAAGATTCCTTTAAAAGACTTGGGATGACTAGAAAGTTAATCTACTAAACAACAATCTACTGAGCAACATGATTTACCAGGGCAGCAATCCCTGTGTGTCTCCCTGCTCCTCAGGTACAGCTTTATGTGCTGCACAGCACTGGGCACAGCCCCTGGGCACGGCTCCGGTGCTGCAGACACGCACTGGGGAGGGGGAAACCACTGCTGAGCATTGGTCTATGATGGAGAAGTCACCAGGAGTGGCTCTGCAAAAAGAGCCCGGCAAAACCCAGGGCAGAGATGACGTGAGGGGAGGCAGGCTCAGAGCAGGATGCTGCGAGGACAAGATCCCTAATCCCAAATTCCCCTCTCAGCAGCTGTGGCAGATAGGCAACCCTGGAGCCCACAGCTGGGTCAGCCCATCACCAGCCACAGGAAAGATGTACTGGTTTGAGCTATTGCTAATGGGGATAAAATCTGAGCTTAAGTTACTTGCCTGGTGTAGCCAGCCATCACCATATACACATGCAGGTGTTGCCCATAACACATTTCCCCTAAATAAGCATCTCCTCAGGTTACCTCCTTGGGACCCTGATTTGGAATGGGGTGGGCACCCATGGGCAGAGTCAGCTTCAGCCAGATCAGCACCGTTGGTGATCTGTTTGTGAGGAGAGACAACAGGTCAAAGCACAGTTTGTCTGTACCTGCAGCTTTCTCATGGCCGTTGTCTTTCCCATGGCCCATATCTCCTGCTGTAAATGCAACATTTTGGGGGTGTGAGGGAGGCAGGTTTCAGGAGTGCTGCTAGATCACGTTACCAGCAATAAGAGAGGTGAGCGTCCAGGACCTTGAGACTCATCACTTGTAACAGCAGAGTCCACATCACACCTGCATTTTTTAAAAGATGCTTTTCCTCAGAGTATGGTTTTGAAACCGCTCACAAAGCCAGCAAATGACATCAATTGAAAGTGCCATTCAACAACTGGGCACTTAAGTGGCAGAAGTACTTTATAGAGGACAAAACATCTGATTGCTGCAGCTTTTCCTTCCATAAATTACACTCTTGGCTTCCTTCTTCTCCTCCTCCTACCTGCCTGAGTGCCACTGAAGATGCAAAAGAAAACTATCAGTTTTAGTGGGTCAAATGTACCAAGTTAAAAATTACTAGGCAAACATATCCAGGAAATTCTCTCAAACACTCAGGTGAGTTTAAACATGAGCTTGCAGCAGCCCTGCTTAGATGGCTTTGGTCTTTCTTTGCCTGCCCTGTCTTTTGTGTTAGGTGAATATTAAACCTCTCCACACAACTCCTTGCATTTGCCATATTTTGAGGGAAATGGAATGTTCCCAGGGCCTTTGCCATGGCTGGGCAGAGGGAGGGTACCAGGATACTCTGACAAAGTACCAGAGTCAATAACAGGTGTGAGCCGTCACAGTTCACCAGGACAGCCGAGCATGGCCAGCATGTCCTCACCCATCCCATACCAAAAGGAAAAAAAGCAAAATCCATTAATTCTGGACACCAACAGATTCAGGAAAAGCACAGAACCCTTACAGACATTCAGAAATATCTGTGTTTGTTGAAGAAATTATTCATTGTGAATAATTTGCTCTACTAATAAGCTGCTTTCCCTCCACGTCCCGTGCTCACCTCTCCTCCTACATACATGGGTATCAGTCAGGCCTTGCTCCACTGAAATTACCAGAATCACCCAAAATTTACAGCAGTGGTGGGATGAGGAGGCATCACCAGCACACAGGGGCTAAGGACAAAAGCCCCCAGACCTTAGTGCAAACCAGGAGCCTCTGCCACAGCCCTGGGCTTGCTGTTGTGGCCATCACGCTGCAGGGCTGCTCTCCTGGAGCAGGGCTGCTCTCCTGGAGCAGCGCCGGAGCCACCTGGTGCCACAGTCTCTGTGCAGCAGTTTAACAGCGGGAAAGCAGAGGGAACATATGCCTGGGATGTGAGGGGATGGGGAAGTGGACGCTGGTGCTCAGAGCAGGTGGCGATGCCCAGAATTAGCCATAAAGCTGATTTTACAGCCGGTGTGCTTCTTCATATGGATTTCTCAAGCCAGGGGTTCTGATAGTGAATCGTTCCCTGTGGTACTTCAGCGCCAGGATGGGGCTGCAGGGCAACCCCTGCAAGATGGCACAGCCCCGGAGCCCTGTCCTCATCTGCAAGTCAGGGCAGAGGTGGGTCATGATCCCTCCCCAGAACTGCCCAGGGAAAGTCTCCTTGAGCTTTGGGCTTCATTCTGCAGTCCCACTCCCACACTGCTGGCCAAAAGCAGCATGGCCCCAACATGTTCCAATCTTGGGGAAATTAGGCCCATAAAGAGGCTCATCCTGCCATTATTTCAGGGGACAGCAAAGTCTGTCAGGGTTGAAAGGCTTCAATAATCCAAAGGGTTTTTCTGGTATTGCAGTAAGCCCTTTGCACAGTGCAACTTAGAGCAGACTTTGATTAAGGAATATCTTGTGAACTGATGTTAAAAAGAGTGGGGTTTTTCTTTTTAGTGGTGGTGTGGGGTTTTTTGTGTGTGTTTTTTGAGTTTTTGCTTTTTTAAGAGGGCTTTAATGCTCATGCTGTCCCCATGCCTGCCTGAGCATTGTGACACAGCCGGCCACTGCAGCAGCCTGGCAAGTGCCAAGCTCCTGGCCATTAATTGCCCAGCGGCTCAACGTCCTCCAGCTCCTTCCCCCCCTTCCAGGTTCAGACATTGATGAATTTTAAGCTAAAAGGCCAGCTGAATTTATTGTCTTCCATTAGTCTAATACAATACAATTTATTTTTAAACAGCTTCTCTCATGCAAAAGCATCCCCAAATGATTCACAGCAGATGACAGACTCTGAATGCAAATCCAGGCAGTTTATACCCTCTTGCGTGATGCAGCACGGATTGTCCTGCTGGCTGGACCACACTCAAACAAATCTAATTATCCACAAAATGGCATCACTGCGCTTTGTCCCAGAAAAAGTACAATCGGAACGAGGTAAATACGGGCAGCAAAAGATATAGGCAGAGCCAGGGATGAGAACAATGTGGATTCAGACACAAAATGAAAGTTGGGCAAATCACACTACAAATAAAGATGCTCAGGAACTTCCGAGGAGAGGGAGAAATGCAGGAGAGAACAAGTGGGTGGAAACCAGTGGCCGAGAAAGCAGAAGCTACTACAAAGGAGCAGGGAACCAACACAGGACTGGGAGGATAAAGAGCAATTCAGTGACATGACAGCAAATGAGCCAATTTGCACCAGTTCAGGATCTCTCCTGGTGCATTTCCACAAACAACAAACGATTCCCCCAAAAGCACTTACAAAACTTTGCCAGCCAAGCCTCGCCCCTGCGCCGTGGTCAGGAGAAGCTTAATGAAATGATGTGGAACCCCCCCAGCACCAGAGCAGTGCTGAGGGTGCACCTCCCTCCCGCAGCCCGTGCCCCGGCAGGAGGCCGCGGTTTTGCGGGGTCCCTGTGACTGAACGGGGGTGTCACTCCCTCCCATAGGGCTGCATGGCTGGGATGGGGGGAGGGCTCACCCCAGCTCATGGGAGACACGGGAACTGAAAGGTTTGGTGCAGCAGGGAATGTGACCGAGAGGGTCCAGCACCAGCATCTTCCACCAGTCACATTTTAAAGTGATGAAAATGATAGACTGGCTGGCAATTCAGGGAAGGAGAGCTATAATAACAGTAGAAATTTGTCCTTCCACTGAGGCATTTTGACTTAACCAGTGGTTTGGTATTTCCTTCCTCAAATACCATTGCAGCTCTTAGTAAGATGTCCGACTTTGATGGCATCAGCACATACCACATGCCTGTCACCTCCCTCTCCACAAGACTCACCCCATTCCGCAGGTGGACTGTGGACACCTCCTGCACTTTCTTCAGCCCAAACAAAAGCCCAGAAAAGCCCAGGATGTCCTCCTGCCATACCTGTTCCCAACAAGCACTACCGGCACTGCCTGCAGAACCTGCAGCCTGGAGCATCTTGCTGCAAAATACCTGCAGCTGTTCCAGCACAGCACCTTGGCACAATTAAAGAGACAGGATAACCACCTGTGGGAAACAGCATGACAGAAACCTGCCTTTCTCATCATTGGTGAGAAAGGCTTCCATTTAGTTTTCCTGCACTGCCTGCCTCCCTACAAATAAATAAATACAGTTCAAGGATCATCAGAGTAAGCAGTACCGCTGATAACTCTCATGTTTATAAATCCTCATCGATGAGAACCACCGGGGAGCGGGAGCATGTGGGCTGTCACACCAGTAGAGCTGGTCACCTGCTGGAAATGAAAACTGAAGTGATGGTTGCGTGGTGGCTTGTGGTGAGTCGCATTGCAGAGCTCTGCCCATAGCTGCGTCAGCCAGGAGACCATCCCTGCAGCATCTTGCCTCATGCCATGGCCACAAGGTCCTTAAGCACATCCCAGCAAGGGTTGAGCACGTACCCACGTGTGCTGGGGAGGCCCTCCACTCTCACTAGTGTTTTGGTGAGGCTCACAGAGGGGTAGGCGAGGTTTTGATCAAGCTCAAGATAGGTGCTTAGTAGTTTTTGGTGATTTCATACTTCACAGTTTTATCCAATGATGTAGTAATCATGGCACTTCAGCTGTTTCTAAAAGGGACAGTGACTCTGCAAGAAGAGGACCTATTAGAAAGCACGTTCTTTATTTAAAAGCCAGAATAAAGTTATTTGGGGAGAAATTAAATCATGGGAGCTGTAAAAGTATTAAAGTGTGGGGTTAAGCAGTATGTGGCTCAGAGCTTGGCTTTCACGGCTCCTGGTTAAACTCGATGCAGCAGAACCTCCAGAAAGCAATGGCAGCAGCGCAAGCAAGCAACATCACCTGCAAGTGCATAAAGCACCCGTAAAAGCAAAAAGAATAATGCACGACGACATACTGTAGTAACCATACAGCAATTAGGGAACCTGCCACCAGCCCCGGCCGAGCAGGGACCGATCCCTCCGGCACCCCTGTGCTTCCAGCTCTGCACCACAGCCCCTTGCAAAACCGGGGCCGTCCTCAATCCCGGCTGCCGGCCCGGGGGCACCGCTTGGCACACGCTTATGTATGGCACATTTTATCTGGAAAACAACTCCTTGGGCATTATTTGAAGCCAGACACCCCAAAAATCAAAGCATCCCACATGATTAATCACATCTCACATGATTAATGCGATAAAAACGGCCTTGAGTGCCTTGATTCTTTTGTTTTTTCTCATAAAGAAACAGACAGCTTGTGCCATGTGAGAAATAAAAAGTAAATTTTTCTTTCTGATTTTTTTCCTTGTCTGTAGAACATTTATAAAGTGGAAAAGCCAGCGGCAAAGTATGTCAGAATTGTCTTTTAAGGGGTTAACATTTGTAAGATGAATGCTGCGAGAATTTTTTTTTTTTAATTAAAAACTATATTTCTGGAGCAAAAACACAAGCAATAAAGAGTGTTTGCCTGTTGGGAGGCTTGTTTTGTAATGCGGTATGAATAACCAGCTGACAATCCGGTTTTTTGTTTTCTCTTCGTATGGGCAATGGCCACGAGCCAGCCAACTTTATTGTCCTTGAAATGTCATGATTTTGAGTATGCACAGAATTCTTAACTGCCCAAATTACTGCATAACATCCCTTTTTATTATATGGCAACAATGTGATCCTGGGCTCAAAGACTTACTAGTTAAGAAGATTATGTGTTTTCCTTTTTCTGTTTTGTTAAAGTGCCAAGTCTTGCATTTTTGGCATCTTCTAAAGAATAAAATGTCTTCTGAAATATTCTCTCTGAGCACAGAAGTTACCTCAGAGGAGCTCGGCAATGCAGGGCTTTTCAGTACTTTCTCATTTGCTCAGAAGTTCAGACGCATTTCTTTTCCTCAAAAGCTTCCAATTTTTGCCTCTTTGTGTGTATTGACAGCAAAAAAAAAAAAAAGAAAAAAATATGTCCTTCATAAGTTTGTGTTGCTTTACTGATAATTTATTTCTCCGTGTGTTGTTTTATTTTTCCCCGCTTCCCAAGTGTTGAATATTTGCACTAGTGAGCATGAGCAGGCATCCTCTCCCTGCATCCCCACATCCCCCCTCGCAGCAGCCTCGTCCTGCAAAGTTCCTGCTGCTCCATAGCCCATGCTGGGGGTGCATGTCCCCCCAGCCCACCCCGCTGGTGTCCCTGCAGCTCGGCTGTGTGGGTTACACAAACATAACAGGAGAACTAGCACAGTTTTGGCCAAATTTAGCCACAACACAAGTGCGAAACGCTCCGTCAGTGGGAGACGGTCCCATTGAGAGCAGGATGGCGCTGGCTCCTGCAGGTCTGGTCCCCAGCAAGCAGGGACATGGTGCAGCTGGGAGCATATCGGTGTGTGCCACCCCAGCCTGGGTTTTTGTCGTGGCAAGAAGCAGTGTGACTTTTCGGAGCCACCTTTGCCGCCCATCTCCTCTGGCAGCTTATGCTTCATAGGGAAGGGAGGCTTTTAAATATGTTTTCACCAGCTGACATTTAAGTATGAATAAACAACTATTATGCATGCACTAAATATTCATGTTTTACAACATTGCCATTACACTGAGGAATTATTTATGAGGCTGATGCTCCCCATGGGGGTGTGGGGACGTGGCACGGCGTGGCCAGCAGCAGCCCCTGGGCCTACCAGTGCAGCCACGGCTTGGCAGGGACTTTGACATTTCTTTCTTGCCAAAGGCCGGGGTTTCCCTGAGCCTCCTCTGGGGTGCAGAGGCAAGATGACCTGCTCTGGAGGATGTTGTGTCCTGGACCTTTGTGTTCCCATTGGGGCTTTTGGGACCTCTTTCCCCCTCCTCCGCAGCAGGCAGAAGAGAGGGCATCGCCTCCGACCCCCCAGGGCTCCTGTCACTGCACTGTGTGCTACTGAAGCAAGATGCTACGCTGCATCTCTGGGCTGTGTTCGGCAAGAATTTAAGAAGTAATTATTAAAAGAAAAAATTATGGCAGATGAAGATATGCTCTTTTCAGCAAACCACAAACAGAAGTCCTCCCTTCTACTGTCAGTTAACTTTCAGTACCATAGTGGGATTATTAGAACGAGAATAGTAAGAGCTTTGAACAGTAAAGGGGTTACTTATGTTAAATAATAGATTATTGAGAAGCCATTCCTAAGACCAGAGGTAATGGTGGCAAGGTCTCTGTGACAGGCATGATTTGCACATGTGCCCAAATGCTCCGGGGTGCAGCAGCATGGCTGTACCCGCGTCCTCAGCCCCAGCAGCCCACTGTGGACAGGGTCAGTACAGGGTCCTCCCCTACATTGGAGTAGACACTGGAACGTCTCAAGGGCTGAGGAAAGGCAGGAGAGCAGCAGCGGGAGAGGCAGACCCGGGGAACCGGCGCTTTGCCAGCCTCGGTGCTCCTGCCACGTGCAGGCACCCGCTGCTGGGCTGCAGGATAACCCCTGGGGTGAAACGCCACTTTTGAACAACAAGGTTTTCACTAAATAAAAACACTTTTTTCTACAGTTTATACAGGGATGTGTCAAGACCTTTAAGTAAATACCTGATTCTATTTAATAATAATAATAGCAAAGCTATTCCCAAGGTCATTTTCGTAACAAAATTGCACATAAGAGTTCAGATTGCATAAGCAACATCTTTTTCCAGCAGTATTACCAGTGAGGGCTAAAAGGAGCAGCAAGCCCCATCTGCCCACCCGCAGGCAGCACCCGGTGGGCAGTGCCTCCCGTTCCAGCGCTGGCCTCGTTAGCCTGCCCTGGGAGAACTGATTTGCCCAACTGGTCTTGCTTCAGCATGGCTTCATGATAAGAAAAGGTGTGAGCTACGTGTATTTTGCAGTGGCAAGAAACAAAAGGAGCAGACTGGCAACTTCTTGCTTTTCTCAAAATAAATGTCTTTTCAGTTAGAGAAATGTTCCCGCCTGGAAGCTCCTGCAGCTTCATGTGGCCAGTCAGCGATGGGGCCGAAGTGCTGAAATGTGGGTTCCTGTGTTGCTGCTGGGCGTGCAAGGTGACCGTGGCCCTGCTGTCATGCTGTGCCCGTGCTTGGAGGGGATGTGCGTGTGTACCTGGGTCTGATTTGTTCTCCTTTTCCAACACCCAATCTGTTTGCCTGCTCAGCAGTGTTTGTCCTTATGTGTTGAGCTATCAGTGCCCCAGGTGCCGGTGGGAGCAGATCTGGCACCGGGCACCAGCACAGGAGCCCCCAGATTTGGTGTTCAGCTGCTTGCACAGGCAAAGGTCCCGGGGAGAGTGAATTTTCATGCCTGAGGTGGAGGAAGGGTTGACCGTGAGGAGGGATGACAGAAAAGCGATGGCAAATCTTGCAGCGACAGTTTAAATAGAGCCCCACAGACTGCCCTGCCTGAAGCCTTGGACAGGGAGGTTTTGCTGGGTCAGCTGCAGGAGCCCGCATTGGCCTCAAAGCTGTGAGGCTGTGGTCAATCCAACTTATTTATGTTAATATTATTTATACTTATACTAACATTCATATTGCTTCTGAGATGTTTCAGATTGCTTTTGTAGCAAAATCGATCTCTGTTTTGGGCTCCTGCCCTCCAAATGCTCACAATAATCTACCGATATTTGGTACTTACATCTGCAGCTGATCCTCTGCTTCGATCCACCTCTCCAGCTCCTGCTGCTTCTCCAGGACCAAACTCTGCTCCAGCCACTGTTCCCTCTCCTCCAGCCCTGCTTTCTCTCAGACCTCCACTAAAAACCTTCTTCAGCATCACTAAGCAGCTGCCCTGCCAGGCATCTCAGCCTGGCCAGAGTCGTCCTTGGCATCCTTCAGGATTTTGCTATTAAAACTAGAGTGAGACGGACAGACAGATGGAGTAATTCAGTTCCTGTAAGCTGAGATGCCTAAATTGAGCTGCGCAAACTGAGGGTGCCCCCAGAAGCTGGTTCCTCCAGTGGGGTCTCAGCACTGCCCTAGAGGGTGCCACAGCAGGCATCTCACCCTGGGGGCTGGTTCTTGCTGCCTATGGGGAGCACAGGGGTGCACACCTCCAGTTCCCCTCACTGGGTCAATTGAAACACAGCTCCATCAGAGAGATGAGCACTGGCAGAGGGGAAGCTGGATGATGAATTGGGGTGCAGTGGAAGCGGTGGTCAGGGAAGAACCCCGTGTCTGAATGGCCTCCCCTAGCGAAATGTTTGCAACCTCCTCCTCTGTTCAAAAGCCCATTTTTGTATGAGAAGCTGATGTTGTGGCCATCCATGGCATCAGTTGCACCACCCCACTGCTGTCCCTTCCCTTTTGGCAATAGTATTACAAACTCAGTGCAGGTAACCGGCCGGTATAGCAGAAGGCAGTGAGTGCTAGTGCAGGGGGAAAGCCAGTGCTCCAGAAATAGGGACAGGGTTTAGCAAAGCAGCACACACATAGTAAGCTACTCAGGAATTAAGCAAGAAACTAACACTTGCAAAAGCCATCTCCTTCTCCAGCAATGCCACATCCCCTAACCTAGGGGAGGACTAGTCCTGGGTGGCAAGTCATGGACATCACCTACTGCCACCACGGGGCATCCCCATCCCCACTCCAGCAACCCTCCCAGCCCTGCAGCCAGCATGGCTCGGGGTGGCTGCTGGAGGAAAAAAAGCCTTCCCGTCTGAGAGCTGCCGAGGACCGGGAGCTGGATCCTTCGGGGAAGCGGCTTTTGAGTGATTGCTTGGAGGGCTTTGTTCACAACTCCCCCCGCCCCTGCAATTTGGAGCGAGGCGCGGGGCCCCGCCACGATGGCAGAGAAACCTCAGCAAGTCCTGGCACGGGAGCATCCCCTAAAAGCCTCAGGAACCTGTTGGTGTTGCAAATGTCTGCCGCTGTGCCCATATGTCTGCTGATTTCCATACTAAAGACATTTACTGTATACGTTTGCCACCAGGGAAAACTACTGTCTACGACTCAGCTATATTACTGGAAGAGCAGCAGCGGTATTTGCGCTATTCTGAATATTGCATTTCCAGGACCAGCTCTATGGCTTTCGAAATCCTCCTTCCAACTCCCCGCATCCCCACCAGCCAATTAGCAAAAATTCCTGTTTGGGGTGATGTCCCCCACCTCCGCGTGGCAACGCCAGACCCAGAGATTGCGCAGAACTGTGAGCAATCCCATCTTGGCGCTGGGAAGCACAGGATGAAATGCAAATATAACATTTCTTGTAAAGTAAATTAAGCTAACAATGAGGTAACAAACCACTGTTAATATTAGATTAACTTGTTTGGCAAGATATGAAATCGGGCAAGCTGGAGTGTCGATAGCGGCGTGCTCAATAGCACTAATGCTGCTCAGGGAAGTATAACATCCCTCTGAAAGACTGAGGCACGCACCAAAAAAATAATAGGAAGAGCCAGAATCTGTGCAGCAATTACGCCAGCATTAAAGATGAATGGAGAAGAAGCTTGAGATTTTGATTGCCTTTAAATACTGGCTTGTGTTTAATTGCAAAATCAGACTGTGCTGTGATCAGTCATTAGTCCCCCACTACAAAATAAAAGAGAGACAAGATCCTAGATTTTAACATTTGTAGTAGGAGCTTAAAATACCACTTTGATCTAAGATAAGGAGGCAAATGGCAGATAATTCAGAAGTTAAAGCCACTTGTGTGCATTTTGCAGCAGCTTGGCTGACTTTGGGAGCGATGGACACTTGGGCAGAGGGGTCACAGGGACTGAGGCACAAGCTTAAATGTCATACTGTATGCCAGTGGTCACTAAACTGATTAAGCAGTGGTTATCTTTAGCAGTAAAAAGGCTATCTGCTAATACTAAACGATTAGAGTCTAAAATGCCATTTACTCTGCTCTGATTCCTTGAATGAATATTTATGCCAAGTGATGACTATAACACCATCAAAAGGTTTCTGTGCTCTGCTCCATAGAGTGGAAGTGATTATTCAACAGCAGGTCTGCACTCCAGCACTTGTTTCTGTTAAGCAAATTTGCAGTGTTCAGACAAAAAGTCATGGTGACATTGTCCTCACGGGATTTTTATTTTAGAGAAATCCCACTTCCAGTGCTCTCTGGGGCGTGGGCTGTGGCCGGTGGGCCTTGTTCTGTGTCTAATGAAAAGGAGGATACAGATGCTGCACAAATTGTATTAATTTTTTTCATATAATACAATTGGGCATTTTCTGCCTCCCCATTCAACAGCAAGAAGCTGTGCCCTGTCCCAGGCTGCCCTTCCACCCACCCACCCGCCAGCAGAGGCTTTTGCATGAAACAGCATCATGAAATCTCTCATTAGGCATAAGGAACCGAATTTACAGCTGTGGTAACAAATCAAGATGATTGCCCATCAAAATGAAGCCCCCTGCACCCCGTTGGGGAAGCACTGCCTCCCTTTTACAGCCAGAAGGGCAAGGAGGCACCGAGATGCCCAAAGTGCCATCACATGTGAGTCACTTACCAGTTATTTTGTCCCGTTTACCAGTCCATGACTCATTTCGTTCTCCAAGTTCCCGGGCTTCTGCTCCATCATTCTGCTGGTGTTTGCTGATTCAGCCCGTTGCACTGCCACGTGTCAGGAATCCCCACCCCACCACCCTGTCCCCAGACACATCGGAATGGGCCCGGCTCAGATACACCTCCCCTGCAGAGCCAGCGCGGGGGCTCACAACAACCAAGTGCCCTTTTTTTTCATCCAACAGTAGAGTGTGATTTCCATCCTCTCCTCCACACGCTCCTGCCCCTAGGGTGACATTTCTGCAGCTTTCCCAGCACGTATGAGCGATGTGGCAGCTGCACAGCCATTACCCACCCTTAGCCAAGCAGCTCTGAAGAATTATACTTTCTTCCTCCCTGTCTTCCGAAGAAAGGAGACCATCTAAACCAAGAAAACTCCTTTCTAGAAGGTTTAAGCACCATTTGCTGAAGGACTTTATTGGTTTTAAAACTAGTGCCACAACTCTCCTTAAGA
Organism: Streptopelia decaocto; assembly: GCF_964273445.1. Taxonomy (NCBI): domain Eukaryota; kingdom Metazoa; phylum Chordata; class Aves; order Columbiformes; family Columbidae; genus Streptopelia; species Streptopelia decaocto. The sequence continues at coordinate 56,466,913 of NC_138661.1, forward strand.
ATGTGAACTAAATCTGAATAATCCCCCCAAGCTTGTTTGGTGAGGGGTTTTGGTTTGGTTTTGCTGCTCCCATCCTTACCACAGGACAACATCCGTGCACTGCTGTTGTGTGTTCAATTACAGCGAAACCCCTGGGCAGACAGGTACTCCGAGCACAGGCAGATGGAGCAGCAGGCTGGCAACCCCTTCCAAAGCCAAGAGTCAAAGCGCTTGGGCAACAAGCTGCTCCTTCAGTAGCCCCAGCATGGCCACCTGCAAGAGCCTCTACAAAAAGAGCATCAACTCTACAGTTTCTCGAAAGACAATGCTCCCACCTCAACCCCAAAAGGCACTAAAATGGAACAGCAATTAAAATGCCATCTATTCATAGGTGGCTTTGTAATTGCTATTCCATATTTGTGGGGAATAAAAGTGGATGGGGCCACACATTTTATAATGCGTCTCCCAACCCAAAACATCTGTTTATGAAAAAAAAGCACTCAGTCAATCCAGATGTCTGAGATAGCTTCAGATGACAGGTAATATTCTGAAGCATACGAAGTGTCTGGTGGTGTTTTGCCTGTTTAGTCATTATTCAATATAGATGTACATAAAAGAATTTCATGAAACAGGCAGAGCAGCACAAAGCTGCACTGCATGTGGTGTTTGCCATTCAGAGAACACACGCACAACCCAGGACCAGTAACTGATTAAGTCACCTAAGAAAAAAGTACTCTGTGTCTGTTTATTAGAGGAAACAGGGTAAATCTAAGTAAAAGCAGGAAAACAAAATAAATAGAACTGCACCCACCCTTTACAGCTACTGGTGCACTGTATTAAAGTGACACTCACCATACAAAGAAATGTGTTTGGTACAGTCCAGTGGGTTGCACATGAATTGCATAACCTTGAAAATCATTGCACAAAGCATCGCAGCAGGAGCACAGTTCAGAGCTTTTCTACAGGAGATGCTTCAAATCACATCGCTTTCGTTACGTGGGAGGTCAAAGCACCTGGCACAGAATAAGCAGAAAGGGCTCTGAAAAGAAATGCTGCATCAGCACCCAGGTGCATTTGAACCCTGGACAAGTGATGCCACACAGGAAAACCCCACTGCCTATCATGGCCTTGAAATTAATATTCTGATCAATGTCTGGGCACCTGTTGGCAGTGATGGAGGGAGCACTTGCCTCGCAGCCTGGACTGGAGACACCATATTAACCAGCCAACAAGCACTCCTGGCCATGGAAACACTCTGAATTCACGGAGGTGAAAAGTGAGATGGTCTCATCCAGCAGCTCAGCACTGCCCACAGCTGTGGTGGGACCTGATCAGGACTCCAAGGGTTCCAGCCATCACCCACCCGCAGCCCGTTCCCTCCGCCATACAACGCAACAGGGTTTGGACACGAGTCTCTGTGTGGTTCAGGAGAGCAGGTCTAACTCTGCAGCAGCGTTTCTTCCCCCAGTTTGTGTGTGTGAACTCCCATCTCTGCTTTTACTCACGCCGCTTCCAGGGCCCTGTGTATATATTTCTAATAGTCTGTTCAACGTCAAGCACAGGAAACACAGGCTTTTTGCCACTTGGGGAACAAACGACCGCTAAGATGACCAGGAAACATTCATAATTTTTAATTCACACCAGTAATAAAATTGCATTACATTTTTCATAAAATAAATGTTCCAGTTTATATACAGAAAACAGACTGTACAGAGCCCTCCCCCAGACCCCAAAAACTCACAAACATACAGGCAATGCAGTGCTCAGCTAAGCAGGCACAACTGTACATCTAAAATTGTAACTGCTTTGTGTTGGGGGGAAAGTACTACAATGTATATAGTCCTCTCTGGACCAAGAATTAAAAAAATATTGCAGGCAAGCTGACAGGCACCCTCGCTGCTCATGCGGCTGAGCGCCCATCCACAGTGCTTCAGCGAAGCAGGGTTTGTTATTGAACCTGGGACTCGAAGCTCCCGTTCAGCTGCCCTTCCTCATAGTCCATCTGACACAAGATCATATTGTTCTTCAGGAAAAATTTGTCTCCCACACAGAATCTGGAAGATAGAAAGAATTAACAGGTATTAGTAAGAACAGAGGTTAGAACAGAGTAAATTTGAGGATATTTGGGTTTGAAGACAACTCTGGAGACTGGAGTTTGATTTCCAGGTCTGCCGGTGCCATTGGACCCTGGGAAAGCCCAGGTACTAATTCCCCAGCTCCCTTCCCATTTTATTTTATTTTATTTTATTTTATTTTATTTTATTTTATTTTATTTTATTTTATTTTATTTTATTTTATTTTATTTTATTTTATTTTATTTTATTTTATTTTATTTTATTTTTTCACCCCTTTTCCCAGCATGGTGATGCTCATTTCCCAGGCCATGGCTACATAAAGGACCTTGGGAGCAGCTCCCTGTCCCTGCCGGGTTCCGCACCAGAGGAGCCCGGGAGCAATGAAGGGATTTGTCCCTGCAGACAAGAGGTATTGGCTCTGCAACCGGGAAATTAGAAGGACGATATTGCATAGAGATTATTTGAAGTTTTTGCTGGTATCCACATTTCCAGGGTTCCCTCGGGTGAGGCAGTATTTACACTAATTTCCAGGCAAGGACTGGCTATTAAGTCCTTCCTCACCCCCTTGTGTACAGTGCGGAACAATAAATAGAAATTTCCTGGTGGCTGGACTCCTAACCTTTATCTTCATTGAGCGCAGGGCACTGCTCTCTATATACCATGTAAATTGTTCTGTTTGTCTTGAAGTTGACAGAGAGGCTTGTGATATTTAACAATTTTATTTGACCATTAAGGTCAAAAAAGTTCCACATATAAGATCCGAGAGGTGTGAATTGACAGCCAATAGCTTTTTGCGCCCTGTCTGCTTGCTCAAGAATCAGAAGCTAATCTTTTACTTCTTAAGATAACAAATAATGCTCTTTGCACCCAATTCAGGGGCTGTTTTTTGTCCGTCACACTAGTGGGGCACTGACAGACCAGAGCACAGGGCTGCACCTCCCTGCCCCAAGCACCGAGTCTTAAATCAGACCCCGGTTCCCAAAGCAGAGGCACCCCGGTCACTGCACCGAAAAGCAGCTCTGTACCGAGAGGAAGGGGTAGGTACCACCTCTGGTGAGGTGGAACATTTGCTGGGCTTTCAAGGAAGATCAATGGAGAGAACCCCCTCCTCAGGAGACTTAGCAGACCTCAAATGCCCATTTCCTTGGCTCCCAGGCAGAGCTTTGGCAGGTTAGTTGCCTACTCCTTGTCTAAAATACTTTCTAGATTTGTAGCTCTGGCAGCTTTGGGCAGGCATCTCCATAAAAGCGAATATTTTTCTGCTGCAAGAACATGACTGATTTTAGAGCTCCATTATAGGTCTGACATGGGCACAAGTTTTTTCCACCTGGACACCTCCAAATAACTTGATTATTTTGCCAAACAGGTACAGAGAGAACTGGGCATTGGTTCTGACTTTATATGATTTCACTGGAGACCTTCCGTCTTCTTCCCTCTGTGGCACGTTTCAGTAGTTCTGAAAATCAACCTTTTTTGTAGATTAAAAAGCTAAAAAGTAATATCAATTTAAATTAACTGTTTCTGTTCTAGGAACTGTACTGCACACACTCACTTTAACAACACCTTCCCCAGCAGTAGTTTTATTTGCTATAACAGACACAGCTGCTTGGTTCTTGCTACTTATCCCTACCCTAAGTACAATATAAATCTCCAGGAGGAGAAATGCAAAACCCACTCTTGCCACTGGCATCACCAACAGCTGTGTCTTGCCAAATCTGATTTGGGTCTAGAGGAGCCGAAGGAGGAGCTGGAGAACTAGGGAGTTGGGGAGGGGGGGTCTGTGTGTGTATGAGCACACGGGAACTAAAATGCACGGCAGGGATACCCTGGGAAGTTTGGGGAGAAGGGTTTCATTCACTGGAATGGTGACTATTTCTTTATACCTGCCAGTCCTACAAACCCAGCAGTACACTGGGATCTCTTCAGCTGATGCATGGTGCCTAGAGACAGAGGATTTAATGGGGCAACTTCAGATGCAGTTTCATGCGTCTCAGTCTGTAGATCTTTGGAGGAAGAGTTAGGGACGGCACCACCAGCCCCCCCGGGAGCAGGTCTGTCACAGAGCCCGTCTGGCTGAGCGAGCGCCAGCTGAGAGCACAGACAAACCAGCGCTGAACCCACCCTGCCATTTCTATAGAGTGGTTTTATTCTGAGCAAAACCCCCACATTTTGTGTAATGGCAACACAAGCAGCTGCGTTTCCTGCAACCCTTGTAATACTGATCTGTTAGCCAGTTACAACAGTGACCAACTGTTACTCAGTGTTGTGACAAGCAATGTCAACCTTCTAACAATTCAAAGCACAGTAGGCTGACTAGCATTGTAGGGCTTGCTTCAAACCTGATGTTTTTGAGAATGAAGCTAATGAAGACACTGCACACTTGGCAAATATATTAGAGATTTTCCTCTGACATGTAACGCTCTACACATAGACATAGTGCAGCTATAGAAGGGCAACTAAGCTGGAAGAGAGCTAGAGAAAAGTCTCCGTAACAAAATATTTTCCACAAGGTGGAGTTTCAGGTGGCATTTCTGATTCTGAAGTAGTTTTGGCATCCATCTCTGCAATTTTGACTTCAGGGTTACTTAAACTCACTGTTCTCGGTTCAAGTTTCCTATGCTGTCTGTTATAGGAGCACTTCCATTCTACCTCTAAAGGATAAGTCATAAAAGTTTGTAGCTGCCTGATGTCAGCTAAAAATAACAATCTACATGTAGCTCTACCCTGTCTACTCAGCCCATCTTTCAGAAAGACTCAGCTCCCCCCAGACTGGGCAAATCCCTTGTGCATCCAGGCATGACCCTGCCAGAGCGGGGGATTACCTGTGCGTTCGGCCAGGCAGTTACATGGAGGTTACACATGGAGGTTACTTTAAGGGCAGAGCAGGACTGCACTTTGCACTGAGGGCAGTACCAGCATCAGCAATTGCAGAGGGAAGAGGGAGAGAGGTGTTCTGGAGCCTTTGTAATAAAGAGTAAAGTTTAAAAGCAATTCCTGAAAATGAAAACTAGGCAGTACTATGCTTTTCTATGAGAGAAGCTTGTGTGAAGTAGGGCTTTGATGACAAATACTCATCCTGCAGACTCCAAGGCCAACCCAGCTCTCCTAACTGCACAGCCCAGAGCCATGGCTTGCCTTGGCCAGAAGGGACATTTGAGGTGCTCCAGCTCCGGTACCGGCATGGGATTTGGGAGCAACCCTCTCCTGCCTGGCCTTCACTGGCAGGCTGGAGAAACCCCAGCCTGAGGGTTGAACCTGGCAGCATCCTCCAACGCTTCTGAGCCGAGACAAACCCCATGGCCAAGCAGCTGTTCCAGCTGCGAGAAAATGGACCATCTCGGGGAGGGGACGCGCCAGCTCCGCAAACAGGCGCACGCCGCTGACCCCATCCCAAGGGTGGCAAAACAAGACTGGGCAACCGAAAGAGTTGCCAGGGCTCCCGGACAGGAGCCCGAGCTGGGAGCCACTAGATGTCACTGCCGGCCCGGCGCTGCCACCGCTGCTGGCGGGAGATCCCAGTCTCGCACAAACGCCACCTCCGCCTGCACGACGAGACCCAGTAAACCACCTGAGCTACAAACGGCTCGTCCAGCTCTCCTCCTCCATGCTCTGGCACCAACCAGCCGCAACCCCATCCACCTCCATGAGCTACACCACCGTCAGAGGGCACGGAAGGAGAATGACGCCCCAGTTTGCGCAGTCTCCTAAGTTTAGTGGGAAAAGTGGCAGGGGTTTGCACCTACACACACACTGTGTGCGGCTACTTCATTAGAGATCCCACCGTGAGTTTTGTTCTAGGGTGACTGATGAATTCTTAAGTCAGGCTTTTAGCTTGACTTTCACAGAATTAGGTTCTCCATCTTCCCACAAGTTCTGTCATCTCTCACACACCTTCAAATGGGATGAAGCATTGTCTCCTAGTTTCATCTTTGGGAAATACAACCTTGGGCCCTGGGCAGTCACTACAGCCAGAATAAACAGGCAGTAAGAACAAGCAGCACTTTCAGGCTGGTTCTTGACAAGGATGCACAGATGCATCAGAAGATGACAGCGTATCATGTCTAGCTCTGTGGGCTTCTCTTCTGCCTGCAATCACCGAAAAACAGGGTGCTGGGAACATTTTGCACAACCCTCCCAAATTCAGAAGGCTACAGGTAGCCCAAGGAAAAACTTTGTGCTTGACCTTTTCTTATACTCCTTGACATGCATTTTCCACTGGGTAAAGCCTAGCAGAAATACACAAGCCCCGCTCAATTATACCACCAAGATCGCCTGTTAATTATACAATAACTAAAGGGATTTATTCCTAGTGTTGAAAAGGACTAATCTAAAGTATTTTTTTCCTTCCCATGTCTTCTCTTTTTCTTCTTTGCTGTCCCCAGTTTTGACCCTGTCAGAAACCTGATTTAAGCAAAATAACATCCATTTTTACCAGAGGAAGTCCAGTCTCCATCGTCTGTGTTCTACAAAGAGGGTAGATCCTGAAAGGACGCTGAAGCGATTTGTTTTGTTCATCAGCAGCTGTGCCACGTTGTTCATGGCCAGCTCTGCAGTCTGTGTGCCCCCCTGTGCCCCCCCAATTCCCACCAGCTCCAAGGGGATTTGCAGTAAAGGGGCTACAGGTACTTACATGCATCACCCAGGTCGGCATAATAAACAAGCCCAAGCCATGTCAGCAGGCTGCGAGCCCCAGACAGGTAGCTTGGATCAAACATTTTGCAGGCAAAGGTATAAATTATTTTGTGTTTGTGTGTATAATTGTGTTCTCACCGCTGGTTGCAGAGCTGACAGGCAAAGCAGTCCAAATGGTAAACATTATCTCTGGCCCTCATCACCATCTCAAAGGCAGGGATCAGTTTACTGCAGGCAGCACAATTCCCGGTGGTACCAAAGAGCCTGCCAAAGAAGCACAATCATTAGAAGCCATTTTAATTAAATGGTGGAAGGACTAATTAAGTGTAATTAGCAGTATCAAATACTGTATTGCACCAATAAATAGAAGTTGCAGTCTCCATTTTGCTGACCAACCAGTGTGTGGGAACTTGGGACAAAACTGCCTGGTGAGCAGGCTCTGATTGTTGAGATGAAACTTCATTTGGTTTGCGAGCCTAGGGCTAATTTGCTGTCTAATGAAGAAAAGCATTAAACACTTAGAGCACTATTTTGGGGCTCACAAAATTTCAGTCAAGAACTATCTGCCTCTCTGCAGCGGCGGGTGGGTGCTCGGAGCCGCCCGTCCTCCTCTGTGTGTGCTCTTGGCCACAACCTGACGGAGGGACAGGCTGGCAGCCTCCAGCAGCAAAACGCAGAAGACCTGCAGACTTTGCCAACCCTGGCAGGCAAGGCTATAATATGGCTCAGGAAGAACCTCGCTTACCTGCTGTTTAAAACGAAAAAGCACCATTTCTCTCACCGTGAGTACAACAGCATTTTGCAAGGCATCTCCAAGAGCAAGCCGCCCTCCTTGGCTGTGCCCCGCTTCTCCCTCCTCCGTGTCCCTCCCGGGAGCCAGCTAAGCCCTTCCACCGAGGCCTGAACAGCATGCTCAGCTGTTCCACTTCAGCTCCCCGGTCCTCGAGGACAGCCCTTCAGCACTGGAAGCTTTGCCGTTTCCATCTCGGCTTTCGCTATCTGTCTCCCCAGATGTCTGCTGATGTTACAGCTCCCGCCCGGGGACTCAACCAAGACTGCAGCATCCTTCCCCCAGCCCTTCTCCAAGACATCCCTGCAGACCCCTGCGGCACCAGGGACAGCACACGTCACCGCCACGTAGAAGCCACACAAACCAGCCAGGGCATGAAGCAACAGGCCAAAAAAAAAACAAGCTTCACCCAAGACTGTGGTCAATACTCATGTGGTTAGTTACTTTGCTTAGGAGAGGATAAAAATGGTATTCTTAGGGTGATGAGCCTCAAGACTTACGATTCTTGCTGACCATTAGCTCTGGGCATGCAACGCGTCGCTGCCCGCAGACAGATTTGGGCTCGCGCTTTGTTTCAAGCCATTGGTTCTGGCCAATTCCACAACAGGCAGATGAGAAGCATCAGGAAAATCTATAACCAATTTCTAAACCTGCAATTTGCCAAGCTAATCAATACTAATTATTACTGGCCAGTAATTGTGAATTAAAACACCCAGCAGTGTTACAGAAACCTCCACACAACTCTCTCACCCTCCCACAGCACCGTGCTATCAAAGTCAGCTTGCTCTCCAGCTATAAAAAAAGCCACCCTTATTTTTCATTAGAAGTGGTATCAGTGGTCTTTCATTATACTTGGCTGGAAACCCCAAGATTTCCTATGAAGAAACAGCACAATGTTTTCCCTGAAAGTTAAACACCACAAACCAAATGGAAACATTTGTGCAGGTCTTAAAAAATTGAGAAGGGAGTACCAAAATTTCTTCCCCTAAGACTCCCTCACATGAGAGCTGAAAGGCAGAGTAAAACCCCAGCTCTGTAGTTTGCACGGGCAAACTCAGACCATGTAATCGGTAATGGGGCAGCCCCTTTCTCCCCAGTCCTGTGAGCAGGCAGGGGAGGCAGCTGAGCGTGGGCTCGGCTGCCTAACGCCAGCAGACAGGACTGAAAAAATGCAGCACTGAAAAGCGTATGGGTCTATACCCTGAAACACCCTGGCTCTCATTCAGCACCCGCTCGCAAATCAAGCCATTAATACAGACATCCCTCCCCCAAAGTAGTTCCCCCTCCTACAGGACCTCACTTGGGCACAGAAAAACCTGACAGCTTTTGCTGGGGTTTTGCCATTTGCTGTAAAACCAGGTATGAGTTTGTAGAGTACCTGAGTCACAGCAAACTAAAAAAAATGAGTTAGGCAGGAAAACTGGGAGGTTAATCCTAGATTTGCTCCATGCCCAGCACTGCTACATGCACAAGTATAAAATATCCATTATTCATTAGCATCGCAGTTGTGTGGAGCTCAATCTAGATTAAACAAAATAAAGGGGCCCCAGACAGCACCATTTGCATTGTTAAGCAGGCGCTTTTCTTCAGCCTTCAAATAGGAGACTTTTCTAAATGGAAATGATGGGGAAATTTGGACAGATGTTCACTTAACTATTTAAACAGTTAGCTTAAGAAACATGAAAAATGTATTTGGCATCGTATTCACCTGTCTCCTTTCAGGGGTTTTGGGGGTAAACCAATTGTTAAACAGCTTTGACTGTTTGCATAAGATCTGAAGCTTATGTTCTGTCCAGCTGAAATCCTGTTGCCTTCTAATGTCTACATAAATGTAGCTTCCAGCTAGTCAGCACGCTAATCTTCTTCTCTTCTATCAAGTTTCACAGTCCTCCATACCCTCCCTTTCCCAACAGATGAACATTTCACACTTATGCTAGCACTTCCTAATTTTAATCTGCTTTTCAGGGAGTGATTTAGAGCCCTGTATATTCACCACGCTTCTAAAAATACACTGTAACTTGTAGCTCAGTGAACATGATTTTATTTCTTTTTTAATCTGCTCAAAGAAAAAGCAGAATGAACACAGACTTTTGCCTTTTTGTTTGCTTGTAAAAAAAAAAAAAAACTCAATGAAACAAAAACCCTGCCACCTCTGATAAGTAGATACTTACCCAAAAGCTACTTGAGCTGACACTTTCAGAGGTGAGGAGCTTAACATTATTGGAGGAGGGGAATAAGACAAGGAGCAGGAGAGAAATCTTTCACCCCAAGTCCCATCTGTGGTTAAATTTAAAATAACCCCATATGAACAAACTGATCTGCATTCTATCCCCCAAACACCTTCATAACAGATGCAATACTCTCTCGCACATTCACACACACAAAGTTGAAGTATATTAGAAAAAAATAAATAAATAAAATCTATCAGAAGATGCTCAGCATCTACTTACCAGCTTTGAGCCATTGGCATAAAAGCAGCTGAAAATACAGAAAGGTTTAATTTTGGAGTTGCTTTGCTTCTTCTAAAAAAACAGGGTGTTTTTTTTGTCTCCATTTGAAGTTAAAAGACAACTATTTATAAGTACAGATTGACTCCCTCCTATGTAACAGGAAGGCCTAGCCAGCTTGTAAATAAGCATAGACTACGCAGATTTAAAATTTAGCACAATTAAACTTTTACCCTGTTGTAGTAATTATGTTTAATGGCTCTTAGCCTGAACTTAACCATGTCTATTGTTGTCAGCCAGTCTAAAAGCAGGAGTTTGTCCAAGGACAATTTTCTGTAGTTTATAGACACACTAAAAACCCTGCTACATGCTGTTCTCATTGGCCATTGATGTCAGTGTGTATAGTAAAAATTAAAGCTAATTGGCATACAGGACCAGCAGTGAATGCAAATGAATTAATGGGAAAAGGAGGGAGCACTCCTCGAAGCAGGAGGCAACTGTCAAAAGATTCTTTTTATGTAGTCTTGTCTGGGCTAAAGAGCAGTCTTCTGCACGATAATCCAGATCTCACCAGCTCCATGAATACACCTGAAGTTAATTCAAACTACAGTATAGTCAACACCACCCTGCAGGTTTGGGGGCAAAAAAGAGTGGCAAAGGGTCCTTACTGTAGGAAGAACAGGAAGGAACTTCTCGTATGAACACATTGAGTTTAGCACCTTTTAAGAGATTTTCCCTTCTCCAACCAAAATGTGCAGGGTAGCTAAACTGAGATCCCAATTGCATATTTCTGTCACCAGTAGACACAACAATCTGTTTAGTCATTGCCTACAGGAGAGTCCCTCATTTCTTCTCCTCTTTCTAGCCTAGTGTCTGACTAGCTAGCATCTTGCAATTGAAAAATATTCCCTCCACAGAAACAGTGAAAATTTTGGAGCTTTAGACTTCACAGGAGACCAAAAAATAAGAAAAAAAGGAACCAGGACTGGCATATATAAATAGTGTGGTACAGAAGGATAGGTTGAGAGTGTCAATTGGAATTTTTTCAAATAATACAAGAACATGGCAAGTTCAAAATTAAACTGCTGAGTTGTGGCTGATAATTCTCCCGAACAAGAGACTTTTTTCCAACACTGAAAGGTAAGAGTTCTGACTTAAAAGAGGACTAAATGCTTATGAACAGGTGTATAGTCCTCTTTTCAACAAAGCTGATGAGGGGTCTGGAGCACAAGTCTGATGAGGAGCAGCTGAGGGAACTGGGGCTGTTCAGCCTGGAGAAAAGGAGGCTGAGGAGAGACCTTATCACTGTCTACAACTACCTGAAAGGAGGTTGTAACGTGGAGGGTGTTGGTCTCTGCTACCATGTCGCAAGTGATAGAATGAGAGGAAATGGCCTCAGGTTGCACCAGGGGAGGTTCAGATTGGATGTTAGGAAAAGCTTCTTCAAGGAAAGGGTTGTCAGGCATTGGAACAGGCTTCCCAGAGAAGTGATGGAGTCACCATCCCTGGAGGTGTTTAAGAGGTTTTTAGGGACATGGTTTAGTGCCAGAGTTAGGTTAATGGTTGGCCTCTATGATCCTGAAGGTCTCTTCTAGCCAAAATGATTCTATGAAATATCTACATTTGTAGATATTGTGTACAGCTACATATTTATATATTGGTATATCCACATTATCTGGACATACAAGTTTTTTAAGAGCTACCTAGCCCCATACTCATATCTTCTCCAGCTAGCAGGTGAAGCAGGTTTTCCCATATACCTTCCCTATACGCCTACTGCCATTTATTTCCTAGCTCCTTCAGGACCTGCTGTAGAACAAGACTTGCTTTATGAACCCAAAACTCATAGTCATGAAAATAAAAGGTTTTGAGTCTACCCTTTGAAATAAACCAACAACTAGTCTTCCAGTGAGGATGGCTCTTAGCAGCTTGCAATCAGTATTTTTCCCATCTGTGGACGCTGGAAATATGCTGAGCTACAAGTCTGATTTGACCAAAGTACTGAATATGCCAATAATTGTATGGAAAGCCTGGACATCGCTTAAGAAGTTAAAAAGAATAAGCTTAAAGGCAACTTCAGACTCAAGGTTCCAAACTTCCCTGCCATCAGGCTTTGTATAATATCCAGAGAAAGCCTCAGCGATGGGCATCTCATCACGGTAAATATGTGTTAGTTGGTGCACCCTCCTCTGCAGGACACCATTGTCAGTGCTGGAGTCGCAAGCCACGGCAGCTGAAGGAGAGGAAATGCATTTTGATACTAATGAAGTTGGTCAAGCTGTCCTCTCATGAAGCCTTCAGGCTCAATGCCAAAGAATTTACATCTTGCATGCCAGAGGGTTTGGCATTCACAGATAGCATAGCAGGAGGAGTTGAACCAGTGCAGTGCAAAAAAGCCCTCTGGGCGGGTGTCCGCAAGTTCAGAGATTACTGGGCATAAACTTCAAGGTTGCTCAAGGGCATGTGTTTTCCGTTGAAGAACACATCTGAATGTTGACTTATTTTTACTCCTTTGGTCTCTCCCTCCATAGTTTGAGGAGGTCTTTACAGTGGGGTTGGGACTCTTAGCAGGCAGAAGTCCAAGCCCTCCTCCCTTGCCACAGCCTACCTTACAGTATAACTGAAGTGTCCAAATTCAGAACCCATCTTGGTTGTCTCTGGCACCAGTGAACACAACACACAAGAGTGGCCTCTTAGGGGAGTTTAAAAACAGCAGTCAGAAAACTCAAAGGTTGAAAGTGGTAAAGACATACTAGTGTGCCACAGTTGGGAAGAATTACCCCCCATAAGCTTTCTCCCTCACTGGGAGGTTGCGGAGGAGGAAAAAAAGCAAGTGAACAAACCAAGCATTGCCTGTTTATCTTGAAAAGCATGGGATGTGAGAAACTCCTGAAACAGCTACTACGGAGAAAAGACATCTCTAACATCACAAAGCATAGCAATGTTGCCAAGACATATTGTATTTTGAGCCTATTTAATGCTTCTTAATCTGTATAGATACCAAGTGTAGAAGTGAGAGTATCCTACATAGCATGCAAGATGCTCCCTGTTGCGATGCAAGACCAGCACTCCAATTTTGCAACATTTTCAGGCTCTGAGCAGATACCACTTGTTCAACCACACTGCATTTATACCCCTCCTCCCCACGCTGAACGTGTCCCTTGAAAAGCAGGCAGGGCACACTCCCTGTGCACGCATGTGCACTGCGCTCCTCAGGTGGAAATAAAACCTCAAAAACTCCCCTTGCTGCTTCTAAGGCATTGCAGTTTCTGCAGGCTAAAGGTACATTCAGGGTATTACTGATGTCTCTGGTAGATTAACATGAATTCTGCGCTTCAGTTCCTGAAGACTTGTACTTACACGTCCAACCACGGTTTAGTTGTTTGGCTTAGGACCTTCAGTACCAGCTTGGGGAAGCCCACCAGGAGGAGGGTATTTGCCTGTGCCCAAGAGTAGGGCGCCCATGTTTATGCAAGACCGCTTTTCACATCCCGCAACAAAATTAAACCCCGCACATTTTCTGGGTACAGAATGCTTAATCTAAAGGCCTCCCAAAGCAATTTGCTATCAGAATGAACCCTCTGGGGCATTTGGACCAGAGCAAAAACCAGTATTCAACAACTGGAAATGCCAGTATGGGACAGCTGACTTGTTTGGAGCAGAAGCTGCCCAGGGGGAAATTGAACTTCCATGATGCGAGCAGTGCTGAGGGGCAGCGGTGCCAGGGGATGGCAGTCCTGCGGGGACACCTCTGTCCCTCTGATGGCGTGCGCAGGGCTGCTCCGTCCATCGAGGCACCCACACAACCCTCAGGCTGCAGCACTGACCAAAACACGTAGGAAGATGAGTGAAAAGAATATCTATACAATTCACCGAGAACAGTATGAGGGCTTCCTGGAAAGCCCTTCTCTCTTACTGAATCACCATAATTTTTAATGCAGGTTTTGAGCTTTCTTTGGAGTTTAATTAAGGCCTTAATCAGTTTAAATGATGAAAAACGTTCCCAACACCAACATATCAAATGTGCAGAAGCGACAGTTTTGCTCCTGTCATAGCGAGCCTGACTCGCCTTTGCTTGTGTGAGGGCACCATGCTGAGTAAAAAGGAAAAATCACGTTCTTCATCAGCACTTCACAGTGAGATTTAAGTTATTGGTTCCTCCTGAGAAATCCTGATGCAACACCCAAACCATCCCTGTGAACTGGAGCCTGGTGGATGTTTAATTACGCCCAGGAACAAACGCACATTGCTGTGTGGGGGCTGCGAGGAGCCACCTGAGCTGAACACTCAGCATCTCTGTCCCAGAAGAAGTTTTTTCAATAGCATTTGCTTATCAAAAATAATTAGAGGTAGGAATCCTGGAACCATGATTATGAAACAAATGGTAAATCTATTTGCTCAGACAAAATGTATTGAAAGATACATCTAGACACAGCTGGAGACTGAGGTGATACCGCAAGGATAACAACTCCAGATCCAATTTCATTCTTTCATGATTAAAAAATGAGCAAGAAAGTGTTTCATGAAATGTGAAGGTTAACAAATGTTCCTTCACAAGCAATGACGACAGTTTATCTTTTGAAACAAATGACCAGGCTACGGTCTTGCTAGCAGCTCCCGAAATACATTTGAAAGATTTCTTCCCCAGCCCAGCGCACGTGGCCGGCAGCCCAGCCCCGCGGTGGGGAGGGAGCCAGCCCCACTCCTGCCCCCCGGAGCAGAGCTGGTTTTCACCAAAAACCACGGAAAAGGGGCTCTCAGCTTGACACCGCCTGCCCAGACAGGTAATGAAGCACATATTCCCAAACTGCACTCAGCTCACCGGCAAATTCAAAGAAACACTGCTCTATAAAGCCATTATGAAACACCTATATTATTTTTTTTCTCCCGGTCCTTACACAGCAATATTCCTTTTGGACTTCAGATATAAAAGATAGGCATATTTACATTTGTGGGCACAAAATCAGACTAGCTTTTAATTTTTCACGATGGTTGACCTACTAAATATTAGCGCAGTATTCAGCTTTTTCTTATTCAAAGCCACATAGAGGAAGTGGCCAACAATAAATTCCTTTGACTGTCCCCTAGATAAAGCACTCCCTTTGTGGTGCAAGTACAGTGTGAAGTATGAAAACTTATTTTTAGGAATGAATTATGCTAAAATTTGACTAGTAGAACAAATACCATGAACTGTTGGATGAGGAAAATAAGATGTGGATAGAGGCTTTAAAACTATTAAAGGAAAGGAATTATATAATTATGGGAAAGGGTAATTCTCCAAGAAGAAAAATTCAAATTACCAGGAGAGAACAGACAGTAGAGAAGATGGTGATGGCAACTTGAGTTCCTTCTATTAATAGAACTAATAGTTAAAATTGAGAGAGAAAGAAATATTACGTGTAGAAGGCAACAGAAAATGTTTTAAAATTAAAAAAAAAAATACAATTGCTTTATGCTTTCCTAAAATACAGGGCTGCATAGCAATGCCCTTATTCCTATTCTAGGACCCTGAAAGCATTCCTTAGTATCAGGAGAACAGAACCCGGGAGTGTAGCAGAACTCCCCCTCAAAATATTACACACTTCAGTTTACCTATTAGCGAGAACGCGAAACATCACAGATGTAAAGATGGCTAAACAGCTGAATGATAGTTAACACCTGTGTTACAGATAGTCCTTCCTGCCTCACTCTTGGTCAAGTTTCCTGGGCTATGACAATTATATTGTTCTTCCCAATAAAAAACAAGTAAGAAGTATTTCTGGTGGTCAAAGTTTCTGTAATGGACTAAATTCAGGTAGAGGAAAAAATATTCAAAGTAGGAAGTAGTAAACCCCGCCCATACATTTACTAGTAGAATAACGTATGTATACATAAACATCATCCGAGGAGGTCAAGACCAGCCAGAAACCTGGAGGACATTGTGCAGCCATCTGTTGGTACCCCACTGCAAGGTGGGTAGATACTCTCAATTTTTATTCACAACACCTACAATTTCTTTAGCACAGACAATGTCTGACCCAGTTTTACTGCACCATGTGAGCCTCCTCTCCAGAATTTAACCATGCTGCACCAATAGCAACAGGCTCCCCGCTTGGTGGACCGGAGAGTATTCTAGCCAAACAAATGGAGGCAGAGGGACTACAAGATCTCTTCTTAAAGACAAGACGTGGGCCTTTTCCCAAGGTCTGCAACTCCTGGCTTCTTCTCCATCTCTAGCACAGGTTTCTGGTGTGCCCCAGAAAGTCGTGCCATCTGGGGGCCAGTGAGAAGATTGCCAATTAAGACTTCATACCTCAAAGCAGCATTCTCATGATAAACCAAGGGAAGAAAGAAACGCTGTACAACTGCAGTGATAAAAAATTTCTTCTAAGTTTAACAGCATTGATACTGATCTCCTTCGGCACTTTAACGCGTCTGATTTGACGCTGCACATTATTTTTGTTATGAAACTAGAACAAGCAAAAAATCAATAAGGTGCTCATTAAATGGACAAAACATAGGGCAGTTCAAAGGTCTCAAAAAACTGATGTAAATGGGAATCACTGCCTGGCTGAGTATTTCTAGTAGGGTTCTGTAACACGTAGAATAATGCTAAATATCTATCTTTCAGGTCAGATTAAAATACGAGCAATAAAAAACAAACAAACAACCACACAAAAACCCCAAACAAACAGAAAACCACCCAGAAAACCCCAAAGAAAACCAAACAAAACCCAACCCCCCTGCCCAGCAACAAACATACACAATGCTGTTTATCAAGCGCACAAATGACAAAGTCTAGAGAAGTGATAAATAATGGAGAGGAGGATGACTGATGGAGACCTGGATCGCTTGGTAAGCTGGGTGCAAACAAGATAAGAAAAGATAAAGTATAAACAAGATAAAGTATAAAGAAACACTCCAGAAACTACTAATGCAGCCTGTACTTTCTGAAAGGAAGACTACTTCTGGAAGAAGCTCTCCTAAGCTTCCTGGAAGGTTTTGGGCATCCTTGCGATTAGTACCTTGCACGAACCAATTGTGATAACTATGATGAAAAGAAATGACGGCATCCTTAACAAGTGAAGATCATGAGTTGTTATATTCTTCATTGACACATCAGAATTATGCCCACAACACAGAAAGAGTACAGCTGAACTGAAGGAGGGTCAGTGAAGAACCCAAATGCAAATTAGGGATTAGAAATTTGTGTATTAAAGAACCTTCTGGAGCTCACTTTCTTCAGCTTAGCTCAGACAGGGTTAAGGATACTTCCAGAGCAAGTGACTTATGGCATTAGTAAATACTCAGACTTAAGGTACAAAAATTATTTTATGATAGTGAAGATAGTTAGCTGCTTCCTCACCATACCCTGTGCATCTTTTCTAATGCTGCTTATCCTGCCTTTCCCCCTTCAGATGTGTTCCATCCTTACCCAAGCTCCTCCTCACATTTTGGGGATGCGTGCTGCCTAACCAGGTGTGGACCTGCGACTGCTGCCT
Source organism: Streptopelia decaocto (assembly GCF_964273445.1). Taxonomy (NCBI): domain Eukaryota; kingdom Metazoa; phylum Chordata; class Aves; order Columbiformes; family Columbidae; genus Streptopelia; species Streptopelia decaocto. Next base: position 56,484,317 of record NC_138661.1, read on the forward strand.
GTGTGGCAGAACTTCAGCTGGACATTTCACGTGTGCCCTGGAGAGTCTCAGCTCAAGCAGAATCCTCACATGGGCAGGATGTGCTTGTACACTGCCTGGCTGAAAGGCAAGGTGGCAGCTCCTGCATGGCAGCTAATAGACTATTCCTTCTGTTTGGCTCAGTGCTTATGCTCTCATCTTTAGAAGGAGAAACTTGTTCAAGCTTACTAAGAAAATATTTACCAGAGATTTTCAGGAATATGTTTTACATTGAAACACATGAAGCATCTGAGCACTGAGACTTGTCTACCCAGCCTCTGGACACCACAAGGTTAGACGGCATTTTACCTCCCTATCTTAAAACTGTGTTGTTTTTATTTTGCTTCAGATGTGTTTGCTGGTTGAGGTTGCATAGGAAATAATATCAGTGCTTTAGGAAAAACAAAGAAAACACACACTTTAGCTGAAGATCAAGTACGTTCTTGCAAAGCAAAAACAAAGCAAAACTCAGTGGGTTTTGCAGTGTGACACTCATAAGAATGTTTGCATTAGGCCTGCTGTCTTATTAAAATTCATTTGTGTTTATAGAAAGGTTTTTGGACAAAACCCCCATACACACCAGACAAAAAAGTCCCATGTGTTGTTATGTATTGCACACAGACACTGACAGGGTAGTTCTAACTTGGAGTTAGTGATGGTCTCTGCAGACTTCCTCATGAAGAATTTCTTTTTGAAGTTGATCTGTAATTTTGGAATGTTTTGCTCTGTTTATTTAGGGAAGAGACAAGAGCCTCTCAGGAGAAACCTTACTCAGTACAAGCACTAGAAGTCTATCTAAAAGCTATCACTGAAAAATAAAAGGTAAAGGTTTGGTCAGGTCTCAGTCAGATACAGGAGCATAATATCAAAGATAAGCAAGAATTTACAGTGTTTTCCTAATTTTCTCAGCAAGCACTGGTTGTTCTTGTTGTTTTACAATAATAAAGTCATGCCCTCCTCCTTCTGCCTCGGCCTGAAAGTAGGATTTCACCTCCCTGACTACAAAATACATTAATTGCAAATAAAAAGCCATGCTTAGAGGAAGAAACTCCAGCCTCTTCTGGGCAGGGCTGACCATGCACAAGTACATGTTTTCATAGCAGAGGTTTAGAAAGACAAACAGCTGGCAGCACGCTAAGAGGCTTTGGGAAGAGCCCACAGTACGTTCCTCTATTTACCTCAGGTAATCTCTGCGGCAAAGAATGAGATTTGCTTTTGTGTAAAGAGTTGATCCAACCTCTCCAAGACGACAGTCACAGCAGGCGCACTTTAGACAGTCTTCATGCCAATACTTATCCAGAGCCTTCAGCAGGTACCGGTCCTTGATTTTCCTGTTGCAGCCAGCACAGCCCTTCTGCTTCCCTTTGGGTTGCACAGATAACATCGGCACACCTGCAATGCAAACAGAGCGCTTCGTTTAGAAGACATCCCAGCAGCCTGGAGAGGTTGCCTGCGTTTGGGGGCAGCACTGTGAGCTATAGGTAGATCCGTGAGCAGTGTTGCTGGTTTCATTACAAGGAGCTCCCATTGCAAGAAGCTGATAGCCAAAGGAATTTGAACTTCACTTTCTGTCACAGGGTAAGTGGGAGTGCGACACTTGCAGGAATGCAGCCCTTTTTTCCTAAGGGCAGGGCTGACACAAAGCACCAGACTTTTTAAAATTAACATCTTGCAGCAAAATAAACTGACTGCAATTCCAATATTTGCTTTTTCCCTTATTACCAGTACCTTTGTGCTGTTAATTACCTGCCACAGGCAATTATGAAGATCAGAAGGGCCACCACTGTACGTACCGCCAGTCCAACATCTTGACTGGATCAAGCTTGATGGGGGAAGGAGAGGAGTGGGTATAAAATGATGTGGTATGGCACTGTTTTTCCTCTCTCGTGAGCCCTGCTGGTCACAGAGCTCTCAGTGAAAGCTAGAGCAGCCCCAGGACTGCCCTAAAATACATGTTATTCAAAAGCCCTTGAGGACTGCTGAGAATAATCCAACCAGTGCCCCTCCACCCCCAGCGAAGCCATGCTCCTTAAATGAAGCGGAGCTTTCCTTCTCCTCTTACACCACTGAAACAGGTAGTAAAAAGCCAGGAGTCTTTTTCTCCCTGGAAACCCCTGCTGGGACAGCAAAGCAAGTACGAGGTGGTGACAAGACCCTCAGGTCACTAGGCTGGTGGGGACCTGCTGTGGCCAAACTGCTGTCTCCAGCTTTCTCTTCTCCTCCAGGAAGCTCATGCCTCCCATGGTGAGCACCAACATCGGTGTGAGATGTGTCACCATTCGCAGTTTAAGAGGGAGGTGGGGGAGGATTTTATGGAATCAACAGGCAACGTGGAAAAAGAAACAAGGATTATATTGTGGGGGAGGGAGGAGACGTGAAATGGTGAAAGAAGAAACAAACTCCCTGAGATGCCAGAATCCTATTTTCTCTAGAGCCTTGATTTTACTTTGTTACCGATTTTTATTTTTACTAGTGTCAGTCAGTAAAAATGACAATGCTGGGCCTGTAACAAGCATGCTGTGAGCTTAACCAATGCAGAGGTGAGAGGGGACACTGGCTGCAGTACCTGGTGTCACTGGTTATATACTCTCACACAAAGTTAAGCCACCATTTCTGTAGGAAGTGTCGGGTGTCCCAGGAAGTAGCAGCTTGATAATGGAATTATTAACAGTCCCTTAACCAGAGAGGACTGGGTCAGTGCCACTGTAATAAGTGACATTTGCTGCGTTCCTTAAAAGCCAGGGTGACCTGACAGTGGCTAACGCTCAGCACATGTAAAACCCACCACTCCTACACCAATAATTGCTTTGTCAGAGCTGCTAGCAGACGACAATAGCACTTAAGACACCTCTACACAAACAGTGAGTTATTGATCCATTTGTTATCAAAGTGGTCTCAGCAGCACGAAGACAGGTCAAGTAACATTCAAAAACTCTTAAGGCTTAAAGAGCCCTCCTGCTCTTTGCTGCGTCACACTCGAAACCCACTTGCAAAATCAATACAAGCAAACTTTTGACTCCAGGGGCAAACACGCAATAATTAAGTTAAAACTTAAATCTGTGTTTGACTGCCACAGATGCAACCCATGATGCTCCTGAGAGAAATTCTAGGTACACGGCCACAGAGAAGTACCTGTATGTTTGGAAAAAGGGAAAGACAGGGAAGTGTTGGGAGTGTAACGCACTGCGGGCGCTGGAGGTCAGGCTGCAGGAATCCTGCACTCCTGGTGAGCGTTTCTTATGAGAATGAAGGAAGTGGCACCATGGTTCCGGACACAGCACTTTTTTTTTCCTCTTTAGAGTACATTTCAGGAGCGAAGAGAGGTTTCACTTTTTGAGTAATTTATTTTTCAGAAAACTCGAAACCTTCAACCCATGCTCTTTCCAACTCCATGCCAGGAAAACAGCACATAATGAGGAGAAACAGCCTTATCGTGAGCTATAGAGAGGGGCACATGCATGAATTTGCATTTGCAAACTGTCCAAGATCAGTACTGGTGATGAAAGAATATAGTTTTCACTTATGAAAATTAAGGCCTAGATATGTGAATTATATTTTAAGACAGGAGTCCTATACACTACTGAGTCATTACCCACCCCCTAAATAGGCTCTCTAAGTGTGAGCTGTGTACCCTGAGAGGCAGAAGAGGATTTCTTACAAAGGGGGTGGTCAGACAATACTTTTGTAAGGTTCATCTAGGTAACTCGAGGATCCTGCATCTGAAGGTGCTGCAGATTGCAAAATGCAGATTCTAGACAACCAGAGCCCCTCAACCCCCCTCACAAGAGGCTTGCTCCATGAGTGGGGTTTGTGATCATCTCTGAGATTCAGAAATAAAAGATCTTCAGCCAGACAGGACTTCCCAAGGCCCTCAAGCGCTTCTGAAGCCTTTCAGCCCTTTCAGAGCTACAGCTGCTTGCACCCAAAGCGAGCATGGTCAAGCACAAGGGCAGTTGCGCAGGGATGGAACCCTGGCTGGACCATGAGGAGAGGCTGGTTTAATGGCAGGGTAGGAGGGTCTCCTGACCCGGATGGCTGTGGACTGGCTGTAGCGATGGTTCTTGTTCCATCTGTGGCCCTGGCAGTCCTTGCTCACCGCAGCCATCTCAACTCCCCCTTATTGCAAGTGCACCATTGTCTTATGAGAGGCTTCTGCGAATAAGTGGAATGTAACACTTTGATTTTCTTCCAATAACTAGCAAAGGAACAGATATATATATATTTAAACAGTACCTTCAGCAATGAAAAAAGCTATGTATTTGGTCAGTGTTCAGCAGGGGGCTTTCTAATGAAAAAAGGTACCATTTCAGAGATCATATGATGTTCAAAGCTGCTATTCCAACTCAGATAATAACGAGCAAGGTCAGCCTCTGCTGGTCAGGTTCAGTGTTTTGAAATTACATTTTGGTCTGTGAGGCTTCCCTCCGACATCCCAACCAACAGGTCTGCACATAACACACATGCCACTGCTGAAAGTTGCAGCTGCAATGAGCTGGTGAGTTGACACAGCAGGCAAGGCGTCGAACAAAATTTCAAAAATTGCCAAACTTGATCAGCAAGGGTTCCTCAAATACTTGCCATGTCATTTCCAAGCAACAAGAGAGCAGCATCTCAGAAGCTTAACCCCTTTCATGGTCAAAGGCTTGCAGAGAGAAGACACAGCCAACACCAAACCTCTTTCCTCCTCCTGCCCCACTTCAGCAAACCCCAAGCAGTCTGGGCTTTGCAGGCAGAAACCACCTGGAGAGGTGCTCTTTCTTTTTGGAAATTTCCCGACTGTAAGACTGCAATGCTGCTTCATTTCTCTGTGTAGATTTTTCCCCAGTACTTACAAAAACCCGCCAAAATACCTAGTTCAATTTGATAGGGGGCATGTGGTGTCTAACTGGGGCTGTCAAGAAATAAAGAGCTTGCCCCTCACCTTCAACGAATTCCATGTGTGCTTTGTGGGTAAGGATTTGAAAATGAGAAGCACTGTGGCAGAAGCAGAAAAATTAACAGCTATATGCTCACCCATTTAAATACATGATCACAAAGGGAATGCTGATTGATTACCAAATTCTGAAAATACCATCAAGTTGCTCTCTCCTCTCCTGTAACTAGCCATCCATTGCTATCTTTTCTTAGAAACAGTAGATGAAGCCTTTCTATTTTTGGCTACCTACACTCCCTTCTTCACCCTTTACAACTTAATAGACTTGCTGCTGGTAAATACAAAACAAAACCTGTTCTGAGTGCTCGGAGCTCCAATGCACATTAAAAAATTATAGACACCACCTCTGGACATACTGAAATTTATGGCTGTGTCTAAAGAGGCTGTTATTGTAGTGAGTAATCTAAACTTTACCTCTATTCACAGCCAGACAAACTAGCTTTAATCAGCCCATATCTTCTCAGTCGGGGTCCTTCTGTAAAATTATTCAGCTGGCTTTATAACATGAGTGTCCACTAAGTACACCTCTAAATTTTTCTAAGCCATTTTACTGATATTTCTATTCACATGGCAATCAGCTGCAGTTCCTCTAAGGGCACTGCTCATAAAGCCTTGTTTCCAAGAAAGCCTGGGAACTTTTTATAAATGATAGACCTTTTAAATAACAGTTATCTGCAATGGTCCTATGGTGTATGGCTCCACAGTGCTCTGGTCTGCAAGAAAGCTACTGGTCCCCTCTGAAAGCATGGAAGTTCACCACCTGATTTCTTTAATGCAACTCTAAAGGTTAATTGGTCTGAAAGAGTAATGCGAGACTGCTAGCTAATGATACATGCCTCAAGGCTTTGCAGCTTGCCTGTATTTTATACAGACAAGTCCAGAGCATAAAAGGCATATCACCAGGACTCTTCAGACCCCCCCTCCAACTGCCCGCAGCCCCCTCGGCCTCCCCCCGTCCCACTCGAGCCCTCCACAACTCCCACGCATGCTGAGGGAAGGCGGCAGGAGCTGGGGACAATTCTCCTCCACCCGCTTTTCATGGCTGGTTAGGGGGGCTCCGAGAAGTGCCGCCGCGGCGCTCCTCATTACCGCTGCGGAGAACTAAAAACAAGCCTAATGAGGAGAGCCAGAGCGCACAGTACGGGCTGGGAGGAGGGACGTCCTCCCACACTCCCCAAGGAATCTGGCCAAAATCTTCAATTTGCCATTTATGACAGCTAATTAGTTATTCTATTCAAAATCTTTGCTTTAAATAAAAGAACTAATTATACACAAAGGTCAGTTCCCCACCTCCTGTGAAGCACACATAATTGGCTTATTTCCCCAACATTGTGTGTATGTTTTACACAATGCTTTCAGGCAGATGGCTCTAACTCTTTCCCTCTTCAAGTTTTTTTGTTTGGTTGTTGTATTGTTTTTTGGTTTTTGTTTTTGGGGGTTTTGTTTGTTTGTTTGATTTGTTTTAAAAAAGGCAAACAAACAAAACTTTTCCTCAGATTAGCTACTTTTACCTTAAAAGCCCACTCAACAAAGCAGTTAACTACACACACACGCACACACAATATCTACTCCCTGAAAGGTTTGTGACAACCACTCCAGAGCAGTGCTTCCCATACAGTTGTACAGCACCTTGCACAACACAGTACTGGAATTATGGTTTTCTTCTCCGCCACAAGTTCTTGCTTGAGCAGTTTCTTTCAGATAAAGTTACCATGTTTCTGGACAACTCCTCTGCCAAAGACCACAATTATTGCAGGTTAATGTTACAAACCTCTTTCTTTCTTTTTTTCTTTCTTTATCTTTTTAAGGTGTTGCTTGTTTTGGTGTTTTGTTTTGTAATTTATATAAGTGATTATTATAGCGATGCAACATTCCAGTGCTAAAAGCAATTCTGGTTTAAAGACTGGAATTTTGGCAGTTGGGCAATTGAGCCTAGGTTTCAAAGTTCCACTTGAAGGAAAAAAAATGTTTATTTCTACCATCAACACTCCCTAAATGAGCTGACCTCCTTGTGCCTGCTAGCAAAAACCCCACCATTTGACTGCAAAAGTTGAAAAAGTAACTGCAGAGTAGGAGTAATCTTATTAACTCCTGTCTCATCACAATAAATAAGCTGCAGTCTTATGCCTTTTATCAGGGGATCTGATATCATTTAAAAGCATTAGAGCCCTGCATCACCCATTTAAGTAAATGCAGACAGTCATTGCCAAAAAGATGCAGTGAATTTCATTCCCTTAAAAAGAAACTCACTTTGTGTTCCCAGTATTGTATTACTCACCTTCTATGAATATTACACCCTGTGAAACAAGTTAAACCGTGCACTTCCATTGAACTGAGAGTATGTCGTCTCGGGCATCTTCACCAAGAATTTCATTTGAAGAATTATGGCCAGCAAGGTGAAACTCATCATGTCATCTGTATATCCTATTAAAACATTACATTTGGAACACCAAGTACTTGCAACTAAATGCTTATGAACAAGCCTTAGACCATTCATCAGAATTATTCAATGACTAGCCACAGTTTTTTTTCATTTCCAGTTTCATGCTGCAATATACAGCGGGTGATTTTTACAGTGGCTTTAACAATTCATTTGTGGTATTCTTTCTTCTGAACAAACTTCCCAAGCACAGCAAAAAAGTAGTTGGAGAGGGCTGTTAACAGGAGAAACAACATTTTGATCAGTGCTTCTATTTTAACTCTGCTATAGTCTTCCTCCCAGCAACACAGCATTTTTTTTGCCCTACAGTTCGGAACAAGCTTTAGAGAATTATATTTTAGAGTGGCTTATATTCATGAGTGGCTTACCCCCCTCCAATCTCCCATGCAGAGGTCCTGTTTTTTTCAAGCCATTTGCTCATATAGAACAAGATATCCAAAATAAAAGTCACATAATCTGAATCTGTACCAAGGTAGGTCCTGATTGGGACACAAGGTTTAAGGTTAGAATCTAGACTTTAATTTTCCCCTGAAGTTTTGAGACTTCCAGCACCTGCTTTAAGACTCTTGTCTGTTACGGAGCTGCTCTCAAGAGAGGACAACCTGTAGCTATAAAAGACGACGTGACAGTAGGACTGAACACAAACCATAATAATTGTTGCTGCAAAACAGTTTCTGTAAATCACTCCTGTAAGCAACATTTTCCCCATGCTCATAAAATATGCTTGTCTGAGCTTCAATTTTTTCGTAGTTGGCATATGTCCAAATCTTATTCTTAGCACATGTAGCGTTTCAGTAAAATTCATTTTTGCTGTTTGTAGGCCTAGGAACAGTAAAAAGACATGCAGATTTCTTCTACCTTCAGCCTAGTCTGAAAACATTCTGATCAAGTTTTCTGGATCAGTCGCAATTCAGCATCCTACGGTCTAGCAAAGGTCCTGATTTTAGGTGGCCAGTTGCCTCCTTCAGTGTCCGTAGCAGAAGAAAGTCTGGCAATGAAGAGACTGCCCTCAAACCACATTTACAGCAGTATAAGAACATCACATATGAGAAAATTATTATGAGGGATGATTAGCCTGGAATTCGTCCCATATTCCTCAATATTCCATTGATTTACAGGTGGCCACTGAAAATACACTAAGCTCCAAAGTTATCTACTGGGATTTTGGATGTCAAAGAAAACCAAGGCAAGACGAGTCTCAGGTCAAATAATCACAAAGGTAAGAACTCATCCCTCACCTCTCAGATCATTTAGGAACAAGCTCTGTAGCAATGTTAAATAATGAAAGGTTTTTGTCCAAAAAGGAAAGAAAATCTGACAGAAAACCCCTATATGAAATTAAAAATCCCAAAGAATGCTGGAGAAGTAAAAACTCAAGTCAATTATTTCCAGGCATATGTGTAATACTACCCAATTCTCATCTTCCAGTTAAAATGCACTGTTTAACATCTTACCACTGAGGTCTCAAGACATGTGCAAAGATGTGCGATGCAGCAGAGCCCAGGTTTAGCAGGGAAACATTAACATCATCCTGACAGATTTGATACACTATGTATGTGAATATTTTAAGGAGAATAGAACTATATCATTGCACGATCACCATCATCATCATCTTTTCTTCTGCCTCTTTGCAGACATATACAATGTCAGCCTAAGCTTTCGGCAACCTTAATAGAATTTCAGTGCCCACTGCCAAATGGCCATTTGATGTTTTGCTCTGTGTACACTGATGAAGCAATCTGTCACAGGCCTTAATGCAGGCAATGATGACTACCCAATCTAAAGCTTTCACAGGCTTATAGAAATTTCTCAAGACTTTTGGAGCCTATGATAATTTGCGCAATACCACAAAAGAATTTGGAATCCTCGTGCTCTGTGTTTAATGAAATGTGAATATACTCTTTTAAGTGTTTCTAGAAGAAATCCTATTCAGGCCAAAAGTATATTTTACACCATCAATCACCAGAAAGTTGTGCTGGCAACTCTGAAATAGCAAAAGCTATAGTCATTGCAAGTTATTGGAGTATGAAAATAACAGCCCCTCCCGCCCCTGTCCAAAATTACTGTAAAGCCAAACATTGACGCTCATGCCCTGCACAAGATTAGTATAATCAATATAAAAGGACTACAATGTATTTGCATATCTTCTTCATTTCCAGGAGATGAGTATGTATACAAGGATGCAGAGAGAGTCCCTCTACGGAATGCAATCCATATAAGATGTACAGTTGCTGCTGACCTTCTAGAAGTCGTGAAATACACCTCCCTACTACTTCAGAAAGATGTGGTTATCCCCAAAACCTAGCCTCTTCTCCCTTTCCTAGCAAAACCAGACCAACCTATCTGCTATTAAAAGTTGAAAGGAGAAGGGCAAAGAGAGCCATTTCCTTCTCTTTCTGTTAAAAGGAAAAAACACAACACACAGTCCTTTGCAGGACCATTTGCATGCTGAGCTGTCAGACCATGCACTTTCCATTAAAGAGATAGCATCCCTTTTCATAAGTCCATTTGGGATCCATTTTAGTGTTATCTAAAAATCAAATCTACATGGTAATCCTTTTAATGTACTCTTGACTTTTAAAAACAGCTTTATGTTCCTTCAGGAAATGTTTTAAGCCATTACTCAGTAATTACTACTCACCCATGAAAACACTGATCTTTTGCAATACATAATCAGTTTGCTGACTTAAAAAATAAAGCAGACTAGAATTTTGTCTCATGAAAGTAGCGAAGAAAAACCAAGGTTAAGAGAGCATCCCATCTCCCTCCCTGCCCAATATTTCAAAGCGGGATGTTGAAGAGAGGGGCTGAGGTAGTCACAGTTTCAAATTTCTGTGTTAAGTCTCCAGGTGTGGAGACTCTCAATCTCAGTTTTACATTGGTGATCACTGCACAAGTAACCAAGAAATAATTAATGATTTAGGAAGTGGAATTTGTGTCATCTTGGATCTAAGCAATATCCTAACCTTTTGCAAGCCCTGAGGTTTCAAATGACACTGTACAGCCTCCTGAAAGGCTGGCAACATCGTAAAGCCGTGGAATTTGTGGAGTTGCTTTGGTAAGCTATACATGAACAAGTCTCAGGTGCCAAAAATGGTTCACATCTAGTGCAACTTTACTGGATTTATCCGGACCACACCTGCAGTCAACACAGGAATGCCTGGTCAAACTTCAGGCGCCTGAATTTACCTTGAAAGTCCTACTCCCATCCCCTAGAGATTTTGCCTTTCTCCCTTCTGGAGGTGGCTGGGAGGCAGAGAAGGGTCTGAGTGGGACAATAAACCGCCACTGGCTGACCCATTCTAGCAGGAGCCAAAAAGAGGACAACAGGGCACTTTGCTGAGTTACAGCTCCTGTCTGAGGATGACCAGACAAAAGCCTATGATTTGTGTAATGTAGATGTTCAGATTACAGGAGGTCCCTCGGTATCCTGGCTTTGAATGCAGTTTAACAAAGACCCTAGATGTTTGTACAAAGTATAGCCCACCAAAAACTGGAATGATCCTTTCCATCCTACTGCTGACACCAGAGAGCACAGCACCCTTCTCATTCAACTGCTCTGGCAAAGGCAGTTTAATATCTTGAGATTAGAAAACGGGCAGGGTGAAGTTTATCTGAAAGAACTTGCTGTACCTCGCAAATAATGTCAACTAAAGTTGTTCTCTTAATGTCATGAAGACAGAGAAAGCAGAGGCTAAATGCTTTCATTGCTTCTGTTCTTCTGTTTACTTAGGTCTAGCTTAAGCCTTACTTCACCACGTTTTGCTCCCATAGATGGATTTCACCCCATTTCCCTACTACAATTAGGACAAAGTCCTGCTCTTGGCCATTTCCCCTTTCATTCACAAAGAAAGGTATGCAGACCCTGGTGCAACACAGTTCGTTAAACATTTGTTATAGCTGCAGTTGGCTAGTAACTATATGCCTCAGACTAATTTTTGTTATTCACAACTGATTGAGTCAGGGCTCACAAGCCACAGCTGGCCATTAATGCTACCCTCCTTTACAAGAAATTATGCTGATAAGAATTAAAAGTGGTTTCTTGGCATTAGCTGTTGTATACTCATTCTATAATGAGTTCTTTTGAGATGACGTATAGAGACAGGATTTGAGCACTATTACCCTGGACAACATGAAAGACCCAAGTAAAATTGCAAGACTTTTTTTTCCTTTTGTTTCTTTTTTTTTTGTGAAATGCCCCAGAAAGGCTTCAAACCACTGCTGCAATTCACCACATATTTCAGAATAAAGTGAGCACTAAGGGTTTGGGGCAACTTAGCTTGACATTTAGTTTGCATTAAAGCATCTTAGAAGCCATATGAAATATACCGTAACAGAGCATATTCTACTCTATTAAGCATTCAGGAGCATCGCAGTTTTCAGAATATGGATGAGAAGTTGGAATTGCACAAGACATTCCTCTTCTTATGGTTGACCACTGAGTTGAATTCAAGCTGATCCTAAGGGAGCTGTTTTCATTAACCTACAGTAGCTCTCTAATCCTATTCCTCGAATTTCAGACCACCACCACTACAAGAATTTATGACCTGCTGCCTGCACTTTGGACAGTACTCACACTTTACTCTTTTCCTCAATGCCTCCTGCTCCCCTGGATCATTACCACCACTTCGTGCAGCAACTGATCCCCTTAAGGTGGAAGTCTGCTCTTCAATTCAGTTATTTATGCTCCATTTAATTCTCACCAACAGACATGAAGATGATGGTGGTTACACTTGGTTAAAAAAAGAATGAAAAAAAAATATCATATGACCTAGCCCAGTGTGCAAAACTGAAAGCCTCCTGAAATGTACATCCTGAAGTCTGGCCCCGTTATGTGTCTACTAATGCTTCGCCTGAAACCTCAGACTAAAACGAAATTCTAAACCACTAACCTTCAGCTCCAAAAATGCTACACTTCCGGGCCAAAAAACTTGCCAAGCAGCTTTTCCTCTGCTCCATTTCCATGGAGTCTGTCCCGCTTGATTTGCTCAGTTTTCATCCACCTCATCATGAGATTCCTGACTGTTGAAAAGAACTCCTTTGCTGAACTAATGAAATAAGGAGTCTTAAGTGCCTTGCAATCCGTTTTAGAAGAGTCTGTATCTCCAGATGAGTCTCAATTTCACAGCATCAGGGAACTGTGTGCCAACGCGCTGAACCAGAACGCCAGGGCTAGCAGGAGTTGCAGACAACAATGCTAACATCAGGGTTATTTTAGATTAGAGTACTTCCAAATCAATTTTGGATTCAAACTTTTAAATGCACTCTCCAGAAGGAATCTGCACTGACTGAGTATTTTCAAGGCTAATTTTCTAAGCTTCAATGAAAACTCCTTCTTGTCTAAGAAAAAGAAGCAACTAACCTTTGCCACAAAGACTGGGTCGTAGCTGGAAAATTAGGCAGACAACAGCCCTAAAAAGAAATAAACTACCTAAGAAAACACCCATAAAACTGTAAACAAACCCCACCACAGATGGTGTTGGGGAGAGATTTTTCACAGAGACCAGAAGCTGTTGCAATGTTTGGGATCCAATGCATGGCTCCTATAGATGAGGTACCACATCTCCCACAACAGGAACGTGCATCATCCTGCAGTGAGACAAAGAAGGAGCTGAGCAGCCTGATGGCAGGATCTTGCCAGGCTAAAAATCCTGAAGAATTAAGACATATCTTCAGCACTGTACGGAAAGAAAGTGGTTGTGATGAGAGAAGGGAATACGTAAGACAGATGGGAGAGTGAAGGTTAAAGTTCAGACCAGAAGCAATTAAGACGGGTAAGAGTGCTCTGCAACTTGACACAGGTTTGCTTTGTATTCAGAACTTTTCACTAGCATTAAGTATCTTAACTTGTGTATGGAGAGATTATAATTAAAACCTGACAAGCTTAAATTAGCCAGTTATAAAAGGTTCTCTAGAAAGCTTTTAAAGTAGACTAAACATATCTATTAAAACGGAAGAATGGAAAAAAAAAAAAAAAAATCAGAGCCATTTTCAGTTACAATAGTTTTCCTTACCTAGATACCTCAAGAGATTAGATAAATTTAAAATCAAAGTTCTGCAACTGTCCAAAGCCACTTAAAAGGAGGGGAGAGGGAGGAAGTGTGGCAATTACAAAAACCTTTAAAAACCCTTCTATTTAATAGCCCGCAGTCCTTTGGATGAATATAAGCACTCCAGAAACCCCATTAAAAAAAAAAATTAAAATAATGGGAGAGCCTAATTTCCCTTCAGGATTTTGAGCACTTCAGGGAGTGCTCTATTATGGTTCCCCAGGGGTGGGGGAATTATGTCAATCTGCCACGAGGCCGGGCAGTTAGCGAGGGAGGCAGCCCAAGAGCCGGCTTTCACCAGGCCATGCCAATTAGAGCAGAGGGAGCGTTTTTACCTCACACTGGCTATTCAGATTAATTCCTAGAGTTTCAATGCTATGCAATTTTCCCATGAGTTGAAGAAACTGAATGAACTGAAGAAACTGAAAGAAAATTTCCTCCATATCAAAGAAAGAAAAATTTCCACCAGTGTCAAATGACACCGGGTAATTTATTCCCCCTCCAAAGAAAAAGAAAAAAAAGAAAATAGCTACAAATATTTTGATATTTCAAGAAAAAGTTCACAGACTATAAGTATCTGGAAACCATGTTTGTGAGAATAAAACTAATTAACGGCAGGGCTCCTGCAAAGTCCACCTTATTACTTCCACATCATACTAAATTCCTTCTTTCCCTGCCTCGCCTTTTGGTAAAGAAATGCAGTACTTGAGAAATACGGTTGGATATCTAGCTGGGACTAAAGAAGCAAGCCTTGGTTTCCCAGCGCACATCTCCAGCTCTGCCGCACAGGTCCAGAGCACTACCCCAGCTCACGCTCAGAACTCCTTTCTGCAAGGAAACAGCTACAAACATTTGCTTATTAACCTAAAGAGTTCCTGAACAACCTGGTGTTATTCCTAGCTCTGATTGCTCCCGAGACCATGTCAGCCTCCTTGCAACCCTCATTTAAAGCTCTGGAACAGATGCTTTTATATGCATGAACTCCATGATACAGGTATTTTCATAGGCCACAGGGTGCCCTTGCCAGGGCTTGTTGTAGCAGCCTGTTGACACTGCTGAAGACTCAGAAGTTATACAATCGCAGCATCTTACTTTTGGGTGAGAAAGGGAGGTAGCTAGGAAGAGGAAGAACAGAAGTCAGCACACATATTACCTAAAATATAGTGCAGACATGAGTACAGTAGTTCTTCAAAGGAAAGAGAACCAGCGTCTGTCCCTGAGAAAAATAATCAAGCAGTAGCAGCAATGATCGCTCTAAACCCACGTCGTTTATCAACAGCCTACATTCATTGCTTCCACACGCAAAATGTAATCCTTTTCTCCAATCTACCTCAACTTCACTGCACTCCACGTGGTACCTCTTTTCAGAGGAGTGTCTAAATTATCTAAGCGCAGGAAAAAAGAATGTTACTTTAAAGCAAGCCATGATCTGCCACAGCAAAGTGTAAGACGAGTAATTTGTTACTTCAACTGCTAGGAGGTCTTTTTTTTTTGAGTGCCAACAGTATTTAAAGTGGCTATGTGCATATATAAATCTAAATGTATTTTGCTTCATCTTTATATATCACTAGTGTACTTATTCCCAATTCACAGTGAACCAAAAATCTGATAAAGAAAAACAACATCTGCTCCGGATCGAATGCTTAATGGAAGTGTGTGAATGAGTATTTGTAAAACCCAAGATCCATTTAAGCCCTTAACTGAACTGCTTACAAACAGGAACTGGGTGAAAAAGAATAGATATCTGCATTTCAGGCACCCTGAAGTTCAAGTAAAAAAATCTATCCCATTTTTGGTTATCTGTAGCAGCAATTTCACAGCAACTGCTGGGTGTGCAATTGTCACCCTGCTTTTGGAGAATTAAACAGCAGAAGGCTTCTCCAGAGACTTCGCACTTTTTATGCAGGTTCAGCCTTATTTTCACTTCATTCCCAAACCTACTGCAGCTGAAATCTGGCCCCAGTCCCAAACAGGTCCATCAGGCAACACAAGAGCAGTGGTAGAAGTTTGCGGAAAGCCAAACCAGACCAAGAAGCTGAGAGCCAGTTTCTCCTCCTGCCATTGTAGTGGGACCATCGCTGCATCACCCACATCCCACCCACCCCACCAGGCCTCTGCCTGCCCCTGCACACAGCTGCCTGGGACACAGGTTATTTTCAGGGTTATTTTTCCGTGGAAGTGCCTGGCATGAATTCCTCACCCAGGAGAGAGCTTCTGCTCGCCTCTGAGAAGATATTGGCTAAGTCATCTCTGAACTCCCCAGTGGTGACATCTTCCCATTGCCTTCTCCTTTCTGGTGTGGAAAGCCCAATTCCCTTATTCTCTCCCTGTATGTACCACCACTACAATGGTTCTGGGTTGACATCAGACTTGCTAGGCTCTCTCCAGTCTGTCAATAGGACAGCTGGAAAACTTCAAGTGGTGGATGCTTATCTAGTGTGTTCAGAGGCCTACAGGTGATTTCACAATTGACACACTGACCTCTGGGAAGAAAAAAATTGTCACTTTTATATATTACCAAAACCACAAATTGGGTACTTCAAAAATATATGTTTTTTTTTTTTTAATGAGCTCTACCGCAAACTATTCCAACAGCCTAAACTATCTGAAAATTTCATGTTTTTAAAAACACGCTTCCAGTGCTGAAATGGCACATCCTTTGCCTAGAGACCCCTTATTGCCTCCACAGACAGCTGGAGGGATGAAACGTGGCCATGTCCAGAGGGAAGTGAAGCCAGCAGACGGCATGCAGACAGCACTGTTTAAATGGACAAGGGAATCAGGGGAAACCCTTCCCGTGTATTAGTGCTCTGAGACATCCTGTATCTCTGCAAAAACAGCACCACTTCTATGTTTAAGATTTTCTCATCCCTCTCTCAGAGATCAACCCTCAGCAGTAACAACAGTTCATCTCCTGCTACGAAGGTCAAGGGCTCCGCCAGCCCTCCGGAGATTTGAGCTACTGGTTCCACAGAGTCTGCCAGTATCAAACCTGACACTTAGATTAGTACTTGCTCCCCAGACATATCTAGTTTCCCATTTCTTCAGTTTCTAGTGTCAAAATACACTTGCAGTACAATATGCAAACCTCCACAGACAATAGCGTCTCTGCTCGTCAGTTGTGGTGGGAGGAATACCTATTTTTGTACAAAAAGGTGTACTTTATGTTAATGTGTTACCATACTAATATACCCCTGAGCTCGTATTTTTGTTGTACAGCATAGAAAATGGTAAAGCTGCATCCCACAGTTAGCATCACATTATCAGCACACAGAGAAATATTTTGGAAGTTAGCATGTAAGACAGATTCTCTGCATTATAAACATGGGAGAATGATCAGCCTGTGATGTGCAGGTCATGGATGGCTTCATCAGAGCTCCATTTGGTGTCTTCACCTGAATCAACACACTGCAACACTACACATCACCCTGTTAAGGTCTGAGTCAGCACGGGCACCTGCACATTCCCCTCTTCTGAGGGCAGTGAGGAGGTAAACCAAGGGAACACTTCTTCCCATTCTACATGATCAAATCAGAGCAATCACAAGCCCCACCCCTTACACAGCCTTAATATATTAAAATCATTGCTCACTTTTACTTGTCATGAACATGATTTACCTTATTTTCATCCTAAACTGTGAACTGGCAATTTCCCCTGGTGCTGCTGCCGTCCAGAACCACTCTCATGCACCCCAGACAAGCTCCTGCCACGTCACACAAGAGCCACTGTCCCTGTTTCGGGATGCCAACATCTTGAAAACCTTACAAGTAGAAGGATCAACCTGGGTAATTTCTTGCCCAGCTGTAAGGAATTTTTAACAAGGAAGGAGACCAAACAAAGCTCATTGTATAGATGAGATTCTTAGGGACATGGTATGGTGGCAGAGTTAGGTTACTGTTGGACTTGATGATCTTAAGGGTCTCTTCTAGCCAAAAAGCTTCTGTGATTAAACAGGAGGTATTAATCTTACCAGGCTGCTATGTGCCAAGATTATTAAGCAAGTTTGGAGTTATAACAGAGCTCTGCTTAAAAACCTACAGACCTGGTTCTCTGGGGCTACATATTTAAGTGGTTTGCAGAAACAGTTTGTATCATTCAAGATGCTTTGACACTTTTACACAAGCCTCAAACTGCACAAGCAGACTGCAGACAAAAGCTGTTCTTACACAGCAAGTGGTGGCAGAGAATAAGTTGTCCTTATCAGTTCCACTGGGGTAAACAGGCACCAACTTTGTTCCCACTAACTACATTTGTTATGGGTCTGTGCTGGTCCCTTTCTCTCTCCCCCTGTTTGCCAAAGGACAAGCCAGTTCTGAATTCTGGGGCTTTCTGTAAAACTGCCACTGGCTATTTTTCAGTTCCATTAATTCATGAATGGTTCTGCAGAGAAGGTCCATGTTTGGATACGGCACACCTTGTGAAGTGTTGAGAGAAGAAAAATAAGCCATGGCAATGCAGAGCCTGGGCTGCAGAAATGGCAAGAGGATATCAAATGCTGCTTTAAGTGCTGATATATTTGTGCTTTGAAGGAAAAATGCCTTCAGGAATCGCAGCAGGAGTCACCTCTATATAAAGACTTTGCATGTAAAGGGACATTTATTATTCTCAATTAATGGCATTCTGATAGACACGTTTACATTTCTAAGTGTCAGATTCAGCAGAAAATGAAATGACTGAAGGCCTCTTATTTCACTCTGAAAATGGCCATAAAAGGATCTAAAGATGACAAAAAAAAAATCCACTTTTTCTAGAAGACACAAGACGTCCTTTGATTCCTTACAGTTCTGAAGCCTGGTTAGTATAGCAAGGCTTTCCAAACGCAGATTTAAATGCCTGCAAACAGCAAAGCGAATTGCCACTGCAGATCCTTTACAGAATTCGGTGACGTCCACATCGAGAGGCAGTAATAGATCTTGATCACATCCTCCCATGGATTATTAGGGAAAACTAATGTGGCAGAACACTGTATAGTAGGTTTCTGGGAAACTGAATAGCTAGAAGTCTCAAAAAAAAAAAAAAAATTACACTTTGCAAGCAAAATGTGTATAATATTACTGGATTTTAAACCAACACATCAGAAATATTGCCTAAAAAGAGACAGACAATAAACATCTTAATCTTGTGGCAGAAAACTATTTGTTTGGGGAAAATCTGGAACTGCAAAGCCACTTCAGTGACATTTGTGTAATTGAAGCACCGATAAATTCTTCACACGTACACACACGTGCCCACAGGTTGCTGGTGGCACCACATGCACATGGCTGGGACTCATACACACACATTTGTCACTTTTGAACCTCCCTAGGGCTAAAGAGAAGAAATAAGATTAGCTCAACCATGAGGAGCTAAGGACCATATTAAAAATATATATATAGTAAAAATGAAAGTACTTAAGGCCCAAAGCTATGCTATCCCAGTGCCTAACTCCCCGAGGCAACAGAAGATCTTTCTCACGTACGTGCGTGCACATATCAGCCATCAAAGCCTTCAAACACTCTCAGCCACGGACATGCTGATGTGAATTGCTAAGCAGCAATACACCTGCACTGAGCGCCGGAGGCAGCTCACGGGGGAGCAACTCTAAAGGTTACACAGGAAGGGTGGGAGCACGTACATGGCCACAGCAAGGGTTTGAAGCAGAAACAAGCTGGAATCCCAGAGGCAGCTCAGCGTGGTGGTTTGCAGCTTCCACAACAAGGGATTCTCAAAAGCTCCTGTGTGAAGGTGCAAGCGGTCCCTGCTTCCATCTGATCCAGTGCCACCGCATCCTGCAGCTGCCTCTCGTGGAGTCCTTATGCATCCTCCCGGCCCTCCTTTTTCAGTCCATTCCACCAAATAATATAGGTATTAAATTGAACAATTTTACTCATATCAACTCCCCTTTCTCCGCTGGAAAGGGCTGCAAACTGTTTGCTTTTCCAGAAGTTGGAACACTAGTTAGTTTCCTGGGTTGGTTGTTGGGTTTTTTGTTTGGCTGTGGGTTTACTGCTGTTGGTTTGTTTTTCATTTTTTTTTGGTGTTTCTTTTTTTGTGTGTGTGTTTTTTCCTTTGTTGAGGTTTTGTTGTTGTTGTTGTTGTTTTAATTAAGAATATTCCATAGTAAATAAAACATACGCATCAAGTTACACTGTAAAACACAGTTCTGAAAATAAATATGCCTAACCATCTATTCAACTTTGTAAATCTATGTGTTGTGGGTATTTCCGCCTGGTGGCCTGATGCTAGACCTGTAAATCAATAATTCAGTATTCAAATAATAGCAGCTAAATTTAGAGAGCACCCACAAAACCTGCCAGAGTCAAACTGGAGCTTTTGATGGTCAGATTTTGTTTCTTGGGCAAGGTGGGAAATGCATTTTATTACCATGGGGAAAGTACAGGTGTTGAAAACTAATTCAGCAACACCTCCAAATATGAAAGCTGCTCCTCGGCCCCAGCCAGGGGGCTGTAAATCCTGCGGACCGCGGCTCCCTACGCCCTCACACGCGGCACCGCGACCACCTCCAGACTCACAGGACCAGCCCACTTTGGAAACCCTGGGGAAGAGCTGACATGTCAGCAGATCCCCAGTTCAGATTAAGAACTGCACCATGAACCAGAAAAATCTCAGGTTATAATTATGGTTCTGCAAGTGATTTTCTGCATTAAAATCTCTGCATTGGTGTCTTTACCGGGGACAGCAATGCGAGTTTCCTCCAGGAGATTTCAGGCGGTCCCAAGCACTCTGAAGACATCAAGTTGCTTTATAAGTGTGCTGCCAGATGCAAAAGATTTAATGTGACAGGCTGTGCTTACCTTGTCCTAAGACCCTTCAGCAAAGGCCAGGTAGATTAAAGACATTAAATTTTTCACTTGATTATTTTAAAACTTCCATAAAGTCCCTACAACTAGTTCCTCCAAAAAAATAACAGTTTACATTTTGTTTTCAGCAGAAAACATTTGGAAGCTGTAAAGCTCTCTGGTGTATATGACATAGATATACACTACCAGCAAAAAAGGCAGTTTTTCCTCCTTTTAAATGATGGAAAGTCAATTTGCATCATAATTACAACCAAGGCCCCGTAACGTTACTTTCAGTTAAAACAGTAAACTACTATAACAAAAGTGTACCTGGGGAATATTTAGAGAAAGCACTAATGATTTCTTCCCTAGTGGTTAATAAATTCACTTCCAGATCAATTTGTTCATGATAGAAACTTGAGAGCATAAACAGTTACACAAGCACATTAGAGTGTGTCTTTCTCAGTATAAATGATTTATTACAATGATTAGCAGCACATAAACAATTTAAAATACAACTCTAATTAGCTTTTTGGAAGAAAAGGAGAAAAACCTTCCTGACTCCCTCTACATATTATGTTTTACTTTTCTAAGTGTGTACTTTTTAATTAAATCCAAATGTCACAATAAATTCAAAGTGTTTTATTACTACCCTGGCTAACTAAGCCATTCATGCAAACACCCATTGCATTAAACCAGATGCGGGACTGAAAGTGGTTGAGGAGAGAAGAAAAGAAAGGGGGGTAAAAGCAATTATTTCTATATTTGACAAGAAATTTGTACAAATGTTTAAAGACAAGATCTTTGGCAAGCTTCCTCTGTTTTACCCAGAGAGGCCGGCCAGCTAATTACTCTTTAATACCTGTTTCCAAGTTTGAAAATGTCACGCCCTGCTAAACTTTTCCCATCAGAAACAAGAGGAGAAGGAGAAGAAAAAGATAAGAAAACCAGTATGTGTAAAATCTAACGTAGCTTACCACAAACACCCAAAGCAAACTCCCTCTCTTCCTGTACACACATAGATCCTTTTTTTTAATGGCTGGGTGGAGCAGAGGGATTAATAAAAGAAAAAGTATTTTCTCAAAGCGTTGTGGTCTCTCCCACAAGATGAGGGGAGCAGTGGGGCCGGATGTGCTGGCCCCAGGACCCCCAAAACCCAAGCTGGGATCCCCAAACCTCAGGGCTGCTCCGCTGCGCCTTGTTTTACTGCTACATCAGCAGCCTGGACTAAACAGGACAGATGTAGCATAGTTCAGACAAAAGCTACCCATTAAAGGAAGCGGCTACAATTATTAAAATAGGTTAAAGCAAATGGGCACCGCACAGATAAAGCTTTTGACCTTAGTGCGCAGCTCTCTCAAGAACACTTTAGCATAATTTATCTAAATTAAAAACCAAACACCAGATTCTAAAATGGCACAAAAAGATCATTTAAAAAATGCGATTAAAAAAGCGGGTCAAGGGTTGGAAATTAGTAATTACTACTACAATTAACCAAAATCAGACAGAGACACATAAATTGTGCATATTACTGCAGTTCACGTCAGAAAGGCAAATGTGAGCGGAGCACAGAAGAAAAAGCCTGCAAGTTGCAGAACCACTTGTATAATTAACCTCTGCCACAGCAGAAGACCCGCTCCTGTAACTTTACGCCATTTGTTTCTAAAGAGAAGTGCTGCTAGTTACTACGCCCAGCTATTAGACCATGCTCTTCACCGGTTGCTCAACTCTTTGGAAGCTGATATTTTGATTGTCTTCCAGTCTAAGATCTTAGCGCATCTTCACCCTATTAGTAGTACATTTGCCCTTCACCTCCTATTTTAAAAAGACGAGGAAGGCCAACTTCTGAACATCCTGTTATTGAGAAGAGGTCATTTTCCAAAAATGCCACCTGCTAGAGTCCATATTGTTCGAGTGCAAAAGCCTATTGAGGACTGCCAAGCACGGACCATAAAAGGTTTCTAAAACAGACTACTTAACACTGGATGAACACAGAAATACTCCGTATGCAACTAGCATCTTTCAGATGATTTTCCTTAGGTTGTGGGGGGCAAAAGATAATTTAACAATTAGCACTTTGTTCCCACTTCAATCTCGGAAGGGCTCTTTGTGAGCTTCCTTGGAGCAATGCTGAAAGAGCACAGTGGGAAAGAACAGGCTGACTACTGTTTTGAACTATAACCAAAATGAACTATTCTCTAGGTCCCCCCTTGAAGCTATCATCTACTTTAGGTTAGATGAGGAAAATCTAGTTTCAAATCTTATTCAGGCTCCAGTTTAATTTTGAGAGCTCAGAAGGCTCCACAAATCATTTTAAGTTAAAGTAATGAAAATAGGTGAACTTGAGAAGGTGGACAGGCACGAATGATCTCTTCCAAAATAGGGAAGAATCCATCTGTTCCCTTTTAAAGTGCATAAAAGTCTTTGTAGCAGTAATGAAAATTCAGGGATGTAAGTCATGGACATCATAGCAGTCTATTAGAGAGAGGAGTGGGGCTGTATTACAGAATACTGTGAGCAGCAGTGATTATATAAAAGGGATGCTGCAAAGGCAGCATAGCAGAGGACAAGTCAAATGATTCAAGGACTCAAGAATCTCAGTTCTTCAAAAATGGAGGGAGAAATGAAGATTTCTATCTTTTGAAGAGGCAGGATGGGTACAGAGCCACACAGATGTCTGAAACAAGTGGGGAAGATGGAGGTGTAAAGCAGGATGTGCTCCTCAGGTACAGAAGGCAAGCGGCTGCAGCTCCAGGTGAAGCACAGACAGTGGTTTTGCACCACAGACAGCACAGGGGCCAACAGGAGGAGGGCTCTGCTGTGGTGCTTGTGATGGTCTTTGCTCCTCTTCTCTTCATTCCACACATCAAACCATGCATTTCGGCTATGCACTCTCAAGCAGGAGCAAGGCATGGCCTCCACACCAAGCACCTCGGGTGAGGCAGAGCTGGTCATGGTATCAGACACCCTGGCTGGGGCTGCCCAGCAGCTCAGGTGGTGGCTGACCAGCTGCCCGTCCCTCGCAGCAGGGGCTCCTGTCTCCCAGCTCTGTGCCAGACACACCATCAGCTCCCTCTGCAGCACATCCCACAGGACAGCCACAGAAATCTGACGTCGCTGAGTGTTTGCAAGTGCCCCACGGCTGCCCTGCAGCGGAGCCGGCCATGAAACAGCCCTTTTGAGCTTTCTGCATGGGACTGCGGCATGAAGAGGAGCAATGCTGCACTCACTACCTCTTCGGATCCTGTTCCTATGGAGCACCCTCTGCAAAACCAGCCAAAACCACCCCAGGCCCACGGGACTAAATAGTACTTGATAAGTCATGTAAAATAAAGACTAAAATGTTGAAAACCCCTTCACTACTTAGGAATATTTTTCTGTGTACATTTTAAAATGGCAGGTTCCACACAACTTGTCTTTACTTCTGTATCAGTTCTTCTGATTTAAAGCCAGTAATACCCAAAACTCACAAAATGCCCCAGTAAGTCCTGCTTCCAACCCATGCATGCCCTCCTCCTCTTCCCCTACTAGGTGACTACATATTATCTCCTCCAATACACAAAGACCTGGTTTACTTTTAACGTTGCCAAAGATACTTATGTGATTTATTGTGTATCTCCTTGCTAATATTTTTAAAATATCATTGTAAACCAATCTTCCAGTAGAGCATGTGTTTCATTTGGTTTGCACATTGTTCCCAAATTGTTTTAGAGGAAAACCACTTGACCATATTACCTATTAGACAGTACAGTAAATCCAGCAAGGGGGAAGGTGAGTATAACATATTAAATTGCATAAGCAACAGAGAAAGCCTTAGCCAGATTAGCATTTGACACAGTATAATACAAAATCTTACTCTCAAAGTAAACTGGAAACAGACTGACAGCCAGCACCCATGCTGATCTGCCCTTGGGTATTGTTCTGAAGCAAGAATCACATGAACTTACATGTTTTTTTGCAATTCAGCATATATATATACAGTGTTCAGGCCTGAGATCTGAAGACCAGAATTTCATCCCACCACAGATTGACAAAATGCTGTTATTTCGGGAAAGTTACTTTACTTTCATTGCCTTTCTTGACATTTTTTTTGATGCTTAATTCTAACATTCTAATTTAGAGATTATTTCTTGCTATTCTGTATGCATACACTGCCTCACATAGCATAGTACCAAACAAAGATAAATACAAGCAGGGTCAAGTGTGTGGGTTTTTGTTTTGTTTTGTTTTCCTGACCCCTCCCCCCGCCCCCAATTTCTTAGTGATTTCTTCCAGGACGTAAAAAGCATCTACAGTGTTTATTTCACAGAAACACTGTCATTCAGCATCCGAAGGCTGTGTAAGACCTCTCCTTCACTGGGTAGGCATCTCTGCTAAACTCAAGGGTAAACACTTAAGTGGAAGGATCGCTCTGATAGCTTGCAGGGAAGTGCTGAGTAAACACAGCCCTGCTATCAACACTAGTCCTTTAATGACAAACTCATTCAGATGTTAAAGTTGCCTCAAGCGCTTGATCATGATATGCAGCACGAGGAAAGTTCAAAACCAACTCCTCCTCCTGCATTCTTATACAACTTCAAACAGTGATGCACGCTTACCTGGCTTGCTTTACAGATCTTGCTTTGATAAGCAAAATTTTAACTAGGTTAATGCCATTTGAAGAGTATTCATTTAATGGAAACAAAATGAGACTTGTCACACTGTTCTCAGCTGGTACTGTAGTAACAACTCACGCGACTCTCTCTTGTAGAAGGAACCAGCATAATAATCTTCACAACTGGCTTGCTCTGTAGATCTAATGGAAACTTAAGCTAAGAAGAAGAAATATTTGCTTTCTTTGATTAAGTGTCACCAAGGAGTGTTCTTTAGACAGTCAGTGCTGTACGCTTACAAGCTAAATGAGAACAGCACACATTAAGAAATCCTATGTACAGATCAGGGTTCGGCAAGATTTTTTGTTGACCTTAAATTTTTATCTAGTTCCTTGGATGGGATGGGAGTGGGAAACAAGTCATAATTTGAGACTTTAATACACAGAGTTTACTCAGTGATGAGAAATGAGCCAGCCATCCCAAGTAGAAAGATGACGGGATGAAAAGAAGCAAAAGCAAACACTGAGTATCCATCAAGTGTAGCAAAGGGGCTACCATGACATGTTCACAGCTCCTTAGTTCAATGCACTGTTTAATTTGATAAAAAGTTTATAATGGGACAAATATTTTGACCATCTTTTGCCAAGAGGCAATCAGAACTCTGTTTACTGTACAGAAAATGAATCCAGTTGTGTACCGGGAAACATTCCACAACTAAACTACAGTGACCATGAGGCAGCAGCTCCTCCAGCCTGGGAGGGGAGGTGGAGGGAGGAGACATGAGACTGTCAGTCTCTGGTGTCATTTTTCAAGTCTTGCAGACAGAAAACTGTCTGACTTCATGGCTGGTCACCTACAGGTGACATCAAAATCATTCTCCTTTCCTCTGCCTTGGCTGGTGCAGTTACTATCGCACTCAGCTTGCTCAGGATCCTGCTGGGGCACATTTCTCTTCTGAGAGCAACCACTGGCAAATTGCAACTCTGAAAGCAAGCGTGCAGTAGAACTGCACAGGAGCTGCCCACAGGGAACACAGAAATGGTGCTGGGCACAGGTAAAACGGAACAGTACATTGCTGCAGCGTGACCTCTCTGGTTGCTCTTATCCAGAGCCTGACAGCTTTCCAGCATCTCTTCCACCTGGACTTCTTACAATAGTCGCAAGGCAACAAAGAAAAAAGAAAAAAAAAAGAGCAAGAAAAAACAAACAAACAAAAAACCACATCAAGGCTTTAGGTTAGCCTAAGATCTCAGCCTACAGCCTCATTGCACTCACTCCAAGACAACACTGGAACAGTCCCCAAGAAATTGCCCAAGGAAATCTGAACCCTTTATCACAGATGCACCAAACCCATGATATTGTCCATGTGCGGACAGCACTGACGCACCTGTGAAACCCCAAGAACACCCTAGGTGTTCTGACTGTATCACCAGAAAGGCCTTTCTCTTACCAGATGTTACAGGATGCAAGAAATCAGGAATCTCCACCTTTGCTTTGAGGCAGCAAATGCTCACTGACTTAGAGCAGCTGGCCCCTGCATCCTGGCTGAAGGTTTATTGCCGGTGTGGCACCTTTCCTGGTTGCTCCATTGGCTGGAGGCGACTGCTGGCTTGGTGGGGAGGCTGGCAGGCAGAAGAAGATCCCCAGGAGGGCTCCACAGCCCAGCCCGTTTTCTCTCCATGAGGTGCCCAGCAGAAGCTCCACGCGCTGGGCTGAGCAGCAGCAGCTCTGCCTGCTGGGGTGCACACCCTGACAGCACTGGAATGCACCGGCCTGCAGCCTGGCATTGCTTCCCACAGAGCGCATCATCGTGGCAGGTGGTTGCATTCACCAGGCCCTTTCTAAAAGCAGCTCTAAGGCTGGCAACCGGGAGCGTAGCGCCACAAACCCCACAGCTTTGTGTGAGGCAGCACCAGCTGTTTCCCACGTTAATGCACAATGCCTTTGAGCATTGATGCTCACATGAAACCGCATTAAAAATCTTAGTGCTACCACCAATTCCTGAAAAAGGGGCAGCGATAATGATGTTTCGAAGTAATTTTATTTGGTCTGGGTTTGCCTTCTTTTTTTGTGTGTGTGTGTTTTTGTTTGGTTGGTTGTTTTTTTGTCTGTTTTTTTCCCCACTCAAAAGAGCACTCTGCCACTGTTTCCACTACAAGTGATCCCATCTCATTAAGGTCAAGCCTACAGGGTGGACCACACGTAGGGGAAGAGAAGAAGAAAAGATTACGTGAAACTTAGGAGCTCTGCTTGGTGCAGAACAGCTGCAGTATTCAGCATCCCAAGTACGTTGCCACAAGAATTATGTTTCTCTCCCACTCTCCCCAAAGCATTTAATTCAGGGCAGAAGGAGTAGAACGTGTTCACCTCTGAGCTCCCGTGCCACAAGCAACCATATTCATTCAGCTTTCCTATTTAACTAAATGGAGTTCACACATGCTGCAGTATAAGGTTACCTCTTGCCATCTGAAAGCAGCCCAATCAATGCTATACACAGAGAGTAGCATTTGAATCAGCCCTAAGTTAATTCTTAGTCGTCGAAACTGTGACAGCATGCTGACCCTTTCAAGTCAACTGGGAGCAGGCAATCTTTGCAGAAGATCCTCAGGCCTTTAATCAGATTCTCAGTGGGTTTTAAAGAGATACTACAGCATCAGTTTGTAAACATCTCTCTAGTGGAAATAAAGATTACTTCTGACCTAGCCAATTACTCAGTCCCAGAAGATATATCCTAGAGTTATAATTGAATGAACCATAGGGGAAGAAAATACATTTTAGGTAGGGGGTAGCAAACCCAAATCCCAACTTAGGATGCAGGCAGCACTGTATCCCGTGGAAAGATCAGATACAGAGAGAAATGCTTATTGAAAAAAAAAAAAAGTCTATTAAATCATCTAGTCCTTTCTCCTACCAGGGCAATATTGCTCTCTTGAGCACAGAGCCCTACTAATATCAGTGCAAATTATCATCCGAAGCTCTTCCTGAAAAGTAGGTGCGATGGGGAAATACCAAAGCATTAATTTGCGGAGATGTATAGTATCAGGTACTTGTTTACCCCATCACAGCGAATCTGGGGCGAGATGTCAGCCCGTGGTAGCATGGATATGCTGTAAAATGAGTAAGCAATGAGAAAGAAAATGCAGGAGAAAGCAAGCAGAGGACTTGCACTCAGCGCCGAGACGATCAGAGACATTAACCAGTCTCTTGTTGCATTACTTTAAAACTGCATTTTAGCATGCGGAGCCATTGCACTCCATTGCAGAGAGATATAATTACCGACTTTTTAAAAAGAATCAAGTTATTTATTCTGGAGCTATTACAGACTAATGTGTAACAGACATCACCCGATGGGCCGTGAAGGCTCCGAGGGCCATTACAGCCTCACAGGTCAAGACCTGTTTGAAGGTTTTAAAGTTTGCGTATCATTGTTCTTGAGCTGAACAGCACAGACAACACCTGCACAACAACACATGCGGAAAAGCTGGAGGAGACTTCTGGGAACAGCTGCTGCTTATGCATTTTCACACTTGGATCAAACCACATCAGATCACTGAAAAGAAGTTGAGAATATGGCTTTTGCCATTTCCATCTAGGAGTTCACCTGTAAGCTTGTAGTTGTTTTTTGTTTTTTTTTTGTTTTTTTTAAAAGGGTGCATTGAGGAAGAAAATGGCACTATACCCTTCATGCTTCCCCATCAGGGCCCCTGTTCTATCTTACTTTCATGGAGAACTAAAATCCCAGCCAAGTGATGGGTTTATAAAATTTTAATAGGAAAGAAAAAGGTATCCTCAGGCAGGATCTTATGTGCAGACTTTCACCATAAATGAATGTTCATGAAAATATGGGTTTTATATGGAAACACTGACAGAGCTTCATACGCTGTGACACAAATGCCTCAGCATAGACTGACGACTGAGGAGGACCAGCGAGTCCCAAGTCCCACAGCCATAGGCTGTCATACCATCTCTTTCTCCAACCCAAACAATTCACCTTCATGCCTCCACTATTCCCTGGGGAAGGCTGATCTAGAGACCAACTCTTCTGAAGCCCAGAAGCTTTCGAGTTGCTAGCCTAGAAATATGCTTAGCCATTTCCACCTGCTTGTTCTAATGACAATAAAATATTTTGGAGTAAAAAGCGTGTTTTCATTCCTGCCTGGTGTTTCCCATCCTAGTGTCCTCATACAGGGCAGACTGGTCAGCCTTCATTTTGCAAAGGCAGACAAGTTGAAGCATGTACACCCCGTCTTCACAAGCATCCTCTCTGCCCCTATTTCCACGTGGACTTACTATTTCTGAGAATGAGTGATCTATGGCTTACCCAAGGTCTATCATTGCCTCTTATCCAGCATTATTAACAGTGATCATTTTTGGATGTTTCTTCTTCAATCCATTCCAGGACTCCATTTGCCTTTTGCCACCTACCTCATCCCTCAGGCCTTTCGAGGTCCACCATCACATGTTCATACCACCCTTTGAATCTTTTCTGCCATTTCCAGCTGACAGTAATTCCTGCTTGCACCAGGTCCAGAGATCAGCTGGGGCTCCTGCATTCATTTTCTTACTGTCGTGAGCTTTAGACAGGAATGAAACCAAAGGGCAACAGGACAAGGCCTCAGTCCCCCTCCCATCAGCTACTTGCACTGCAAAACCTTTCAGTGCCGTTTTCATGAGATCAGGAAATTTCTACTTAGTGCTCATGAAGTAGCTTTCCCAAACCTTTTTACTAAAAGGTAAGCTGAACAACTTCTGTTTGAAAGCAGAATTCATGGCTTTGGTGTCAGGATCTAAACCACCACTTCTCTAAACAGTGACGCTTGAGGTTCATTTCTGCGCATCTCCCAGATTCAGAATAGAAGCATTATTTCTCATTCACAAAAAAAGAAAGAAATGCCACAAGGAACAGTCACATTCTGTTTAGTTTGTCATTTCTTAAAGCAGCAGTAATCTAAGAGCAGTGCTCCGTAGCTAAGGTATAACAATCCTGTATGGAGCTAAAACAGTTGGTTATTTTTTGACAGCCATTGGGTATGTACACGCAGTTCTGCAAGTCAAAGTTTTGCTTTCAGAAAACTTGAAGCTTCTTAACTGCATGAAGAAGATGGGCAACCAGGTAGGGTACCTGCGGGATGGACAAAACCAGTGGTTCTCTCAAGTGTGACGGAGACCAATAGTAGCCAAGAGCCAGCTCCACCCAAAAATTCCTCCTGATCTCTTCAGAATTTAATTGTCATTCTCTTTAGTGTACACACAAACAAGGCAGACTTAAGAAAAAAAAAAAAAAAAAAAGAAATGGTGTGCAGGGTGGAAGCACCATTATCCAGTATTAAAATGTCAGAGATTTAAGCTTTGTGTTGGTTTAGTCATAAGTTACCAACAACCACTGATGGCAGACATAAAGCTTCCCCTAAATTATTAAGCATAAAACAGCAGACTGTAATATTTTGCTAAACCAAAGTACAGACACAGACAAAGATGTCATTTCAATATTTGAAAACAGCAAGTTTAATTTAAAATAAGAGCAAACCAATAAGCTCAGAAAATAGCAATGTGTGAGAGGAAAATTACACTGCTAGAGAAAAAAGTGGAAGGACTTAAGAAATTTATAAAAGTAATCTCCAAGTGGAAATTAGAAATCAACCCCTAGAAACAGAATAACACAAAAGAAATATTACTGTCCACTTTCTAAATCAATATAACACTGCTACACGACAGAATTACCATGGTAACTCAAGTAAAAAGAATAAAGCAATTCTTATTATTTCAAAATAAAATCACAGCCTGAAGCCCAGCTTTTATTACAACTGCTGATAGATCGCTGGCTTGTATTTATCTGAAATATTGCTTTTCAATCAGCTATTTTATGAATGTACAAATTTCACTGAGCAGCCCACTTAGACTGAATGCTTAAAAACCCCCAAAAAGACTAGTCAATGAATCGATTATACATATGCATGTATTTTTTTAAAGGAAGCCTTATTATATATTTTTTTTTTACTCAGTTCAAATTAAAGAGAGATAAGGGAATGAGCAAGAGTAAGTTAAAACCTTGTTTAGTCTAAATTCCAACTTAGGGAACGCGTGTGCATCAGGGGGTGTGGGCAAACACACACAGAAGAAGAGACACATCTGTTCCCTCCTGATCAAAGGAGAAGAGAAAACACTGTCTAAATACAAAGTTGCTCAGGGACATTTTGACTTGCCCTGCTGAGTACTTCAGACGTTGAAAGCATTGTTTGTACAGCTTGGAAAGTGAATCAAGCGCAGGATCCTTGTCGGCGTTGGAGCTGCACTAAAGGCAGAGCTCAGTCAAGTTCCCCCACGCCTCCACGGCTGGTGCCACCTTTTAAACACATTAGTGCAAGGAGAAAACCAGCAGGTTCCCTTCTGCTCCCTCCCCTCGGACCTTCAAAAGAGCATCCATCAGGGACTGACAGCAACAGTCCTCTTAAAAATAACAGCTCTTCTCCTCCGCCCCTGCGCCTCCTTCCCCCAGCACAGCAAATTCCCCTGGACCAGCCAAATACTGAGACAGTCACTAAATGTGGGGCAGAGCTCCATGGGACCTCGGAGCAATCACACAGAGAACCAAGATGCACACAGGTTAAGCCGACACCATCTCCCAAAAAAGGGTCACTACGGAAGCACCTGTAGGCTGTCAGGGTGTTTTACAGCACAGCCTTACCTCATTTTTCTGTCACATTCATGAAGCAACAGAGAGGAATGTGACTAACACTTATAATCATGGCAGGAATCAAGAGGAATGTGCCCAGTGCTCATAATGGTGGCAGGATGGTTGTCTAGAGAAGGTTTTTCCTCAAAAATTTGCAATTACTTGGGTTCAACCCTAGGGACATTAAAAAAATTGCCTATTGAGAGTGGATCAACACAACTGCCCCAACAACAGCCAAGGAAAGCAACTGTTAGAATAGCATTCCATCCTTCCTAGGAGATCCAGAAGTTGCTTCTCTTCTCTTCTGCAGAGCTCTGACTCCCTAACCCAGCCTGGGGAAGCAGGGGAGGTGGGACCCAGCCCCATCACCGTGCCACAGCAAGGGTTGGTGTTGCAGATCCCACCCTCCTATCTTGCTGGGCAGGGCAGCATAGGCTGTGCAGAGAGAAAGCCAAGCTCAACAAGTCTGGGACAACTTGCGCAGGAGCCCACCCACACCTCAGGGGGGTCAGGCACGTCCCCCCAGATAGCCAGGCCTCAGTTCCGGGGAATGTTAACTTGGGGTGCATAAATTCCTTAATACTGGCAAAATGCTTCGAGGATTAAAAGCAGCAGTGATATGCCAAGTATCATAATTGGAAATAAAGACAAATGCTGCAACAAGAGCAATAAGCCACCTGCCAGCTGTCTTTTATATTAAAATATTTCAGTGTTCTTAGAGCTGCTTTTCCCATCTCACTCCAAGTCCAGATGAACTTTGTGGGTTGTTAGTTTTGCCATGCAGCAGTGACATTGCTCATTATTTTAAAAATAGATTTAGAATCTGATCACACTCAGCTCAATCTAAAAGTATGCACTGTCTTTTAGTGTAACGTAGTCCTTTGCCATATACTGCAAATGGGTTTTAAGCACTGGTAGAAACAATGTGTGCTTAATCTGAACGTGGACTGCAGAGAGGTCACACACTCAAATATCCTGTTTTATGTGGTATCTGGTTGTATTTTAAAAAACTCTTTCTAGAGACTTCGAGCCAGCTGAGGTCACAAACAATCATACAGAGATTAGAACAGGGAAAGAGCCGGGGGGAACAGAGGGGAGCCTTGGTCTGACACACTGAAATAGGACACTCTGAACTGCACTTGGTATTTCTTTAAAAGAAAAAATGGCTAAAGTAGTAAGCTTCAGCAAAACAGTAAATACAGGGGTAAAGAGTTTTTATTCAAATAAAGTCTTGCCTCAGGAGATGGAAGGAGATTCTTGAAATACAGAGATAGGATTTTACATGTGCTAAAAGCATCAGTGTGACACTTTTGGGGAAAAAAAAGGGGGAGGGAGGGAATACCTTCGTTGTTATACATGACAAAATAGCAACTAAATGTTTGCTTTGATCCCAGCGCATAAAGGGTGAAGCTTTTAGGCAAGGAGCGGCAGGTGATCTCAGCTCTTCTGCAAGTCCTAATGCTCCTAAAAGCCACTCTTCCAGTTTCTGTAATTGGGCATCAGTAGTTAATGTAGTATTGACTGCATTACATGCTCCTGTGCATCCTCTCACTAATGCCAATTGCATCACCTTGTACATTTACCATATTGCTTAGCCAATAGCTGTTAAAAGCAATCCAAATCATGAATCATATAGGAAACTTTTAGCAAGACACGACATCCAAAGGAGACAATTTACAGTTGAGTTAATCTGGGTACATTAGCGAGACATGGATTCAGGAAGACAGACCAATTTATGTTACTTTAGTTTTACCCTTTATTGCTTTGTATAGGCAAATGAATGGAAGGGCATGGAGTAAAAACAGATATAAAGGAGTCCTTTTCAAAACAGATCTCCATTCTGTGCAGACAGGTCAAAGGGTTTGAGACTGATGCTTGGTTTGGGCTTTCATAACCATAACAGGGTACTTACAGAAATCATTTTGCGCAAAGGAGTAAAGATAAATATATAATGGATTCTGAATAATGTTCAATACCCACCCCCACTGCAAGTACATTAGGCAGAAACCAGGTTGCTCAACACTAGCTAAGGCATGGCCTGTCCACGGGTCACCTGCCGTCACAACTGCCAGGAAGAGACTTCACACGAGGTCCCAGGTAGGTCTGCGCAGCAGCCCTGTCAGGTGGGAACCCAAGGCAGGAGATGTTCTGCAAAGCCCACCAAGGCTCACTGGCCTCACTGGCTCAAGCCAGTCCTCCAGCCATAGATGTTTATCAAGTCACTTGTCAACATACAGAAAGTAGGACCTTCCCCTACCTACTGAACTCAAAGGGACTGCATCCTTTTGAAATGTATACCAGTCTCTCTGGAACAGAAGGAAACGATACAAGCATTGAAGAGGTCTTGGTTAACCCACATCAGCCACAAGGTAGAGCCAACCAGGAAACAAATTAGTAGTGGGTTCCCTCTGAAAAAAATATATTTTACAGAACAATTTCACACCGGGTGCTTGACCAAAAGATGCATAGCGAATTGACATAGCACCTTTCTGCTTTTCTGATCAAGCTCAGTAGCACCAGGAAAATAGAGGAGATGGGGAAAAAGGAAAGGACAGCTAGGAAGTGTGCTCTTATTCACTACTCATAAGTGATGAGGCAATTTGCAATATTTTGGAAGGAGAAAAAAAAAAAAAAAAGAGTGGTAAAGGAAATTTAGGAGAAGTGATGGCTCATCAGCCAAAAACTTTACAGAAGGAAAACTGAACTTCATCCTTAAACATTGGATCCCAAAAATACTGGGAACTCTGGTGTTATAAGTCTGGTTTAAAAAAAGATCATGATTCGCCTTTGAAAAGCTTCCAGAAGTCTCTTCGAAAGAGTTGCACATGCAGGGAAAATGCCAAAACAAAACATTTTCACTAGCTGATCAATTTAAACAGCTGTGGTAAAGCTGCAGCCACTGGCACCATCATTAACAATTTAAAGCATGGCTGCTTTTGTCTTCCTTCCCAGTTACATTCTCATTATGCCTTTTTATTTATTAGAAACACAGTCCTCCGGAATACATTTCTATATCTCAGATCCATAATAAACCAAGTAGGAACATCCCTGGCTTCAACTCAAATGGATGTTTACATTGGCGAGAGGGTTAATTGTTTAATTCTGGTCCAAGTTCTCTGCAGTTCAGTCATGAATATGCAACAATCATCCACTTTTTCTTTAAGGAAAACAAGAACTGTTGAAATCAATAGTTTAAGAAGAAGGCAAATATTAATTTCACTGCCCAAATCACCCTTTCAGAGTTTGATTAGCATGCGAGGAACTCTGAAGGCTGGCGTAAAGAATTCAGAAATGTTCAATGAAATTAAAACCAACTGTACATTTGGACAACAGAATCCATTATCTGCTTTGATATGCAATGTATGAGAAAACTAGTTTGCAAGAACATTCACTGGAAAGGAGAGCTGAGCATCTGTTTGCGCAGATAGCACCCAACATCGCGCTTGAAAACTTGGGCTGGGGAGTCACCCTGTTGGAGAACAGAGAAAACGCACACGCATTTACACACTGAGAATTAAAAAATGGTAGCTGCACTGAATTGTTCTCAGACCATCTATAGGTTTAATTATGTTAATATAACAGTGAACAACTTTCATTTTAAATTGCCTTTCCCTCCACCCCCAAGTCTTCAGTGAATAGGAGCTACATTCACTGAATAAATCATGCCCTGGCAACAGTTACGCACATTATTGAAGTTGGGGGCAGTGATTTCTATATGGTTTAAAACAATGTCCATGTATTCTAAATGATGACAGTTCTGTCCAATTTTAAAAATATATAGACCCATTAGAGTTTTATTGTTCAGCATTTAGCAGCATCTGCAGTGCCTTTTTATTCTTACACTGCAACACTTAATGCTTGATACCATTATTCTGATTTTGAATTGATTTCAAGTAAAATACCTTATTTGCCATAAACTTTCATATTCTTTACCTAAGTAAGACTCCTCACAGATGCAATCAGTCATAATGCTAAAAGAACAGTTTGCCTTTAGCAGAAATGTAATAGTTCAAGCTAATGACAGCGAAGCAAAACTTTGAGCAGCGAGCACACTTGCAAAGAGACTAAACCATCTCTAAACATAAAGCCTGAAAACCTTAAGAAAGCCTCCAAATGAAATCAATTAATCCTCCAACCATGATAAATTTCTTGACCATTTAAGAAACGTATTTCAGACTCTGCTGTGACCCTTTATCACCAGACCTAATGGATTACTTTATTAATAATGCACTGGTCTTAAAAGGAATTTTTCCGAAGATTCTACCATAAGAGAGCATTTTCAGAATGGCTATGACAAACTGGCTGACACGTTCACGTTGTATCTATTAAAGATAATAAAATTTAACACTAACTCAGAAGAAGACAAATTATGTTCCTCTGCCAGGGTATCAAGCATACTTTCTACTGTATTAAACCAAAATTAGAGCAAACTAATTTCCAAGAATCAGCTGCTTCTTTTGCCCTATTACCCAGGTTGAAAATTGTTCCTACACTGTTTTAAAGCTGTTATGTCAACCAGACAACTATCACATCTCACTGGCATCTGGGAACAAAGAATGATGACACCCTACACAGATGCCTACCCAGATCCTTCACCCAGCTGCTCCGAGCAAACACTAAGAATTATTTGGCAGGAATACACCTATGCAATATAGTTTGCTCTTATCAGGCCTGCTAGCTCCGTTCACCCCTCCTCTTCCCATAGGATAAGTTTGCATCAAAGAGAGATGCAGGTTGTCAGTGCATCAGCCACAGTACCTTCCATTTCTTGAAAAGGTTTAGGCAATTACTATCTTGTGATACTCTCATGCCTCTGTACCTGTGATTTCCAGGAGCAGGGGCACCTCTAGGAAGACTGCCTCTAGCTCCACACTTGGTCAGCTCCGGAGAAACATGCCAAATTTTTTTTTCCTTCTCCTTTCTGGCCAAACCAAATCTCATATGGTTTATTCTGCTGCCAAGTGTGCCCTGGCATTATTCAGATTCCTTCTTTTACAATCTTCTTCCTTTTCATAAATACATTAATCTTCTGCTGTACATTCGAGTCACAAAAGGGCACAGTGTCATGAACTAAAGCCAGACCAAACCTCTGAAATTACACCAAGACCTCGTGTATCAAGATCAAGCCCTCAAAAAAAAAACCAACAGGTAACTCAGCTAAATAGGTAAATAAAAGGTTTGGTTCTTTATACACAGGAAACTAGACAGCAATGGACCACAGAGAAGGTCCAAGGTAGAGTGACACAGGTGATTAAAAATAAAAGCATCTTCAGGAACAATGAAATTCCATGTCATACGAGAAAAAAGCCACCTTGCCATTTCCTCTCCTCTCTCTGCTTGATTCCTCAGTAGGCACACCTGGGAAAGGTACATTAAAAAGAAAACAGATATACCAGCAGCACACAGAGCACCTCTTCTTCCTATATGTCACTATTTATATTAGGCTTGTGTACAACTTATATGTGCCTTATTTTTGTGTGCATAAAGATTTTTATCAATACAAGCAGATTGTCAGGACCTATCTTACTGGAGGTACATACCTCTCTGTATGCACCTATCTATCTATAGGTACCCCCATATGTCAGCTGGCTCACTCATCTGCGATATCAACCCACAGCTCTGCTGCCCTGTCTAGGGTGCCAGGGCACCATTCCTGTGACTGCCATCATACATTCAATGTCACTGCTTTTTTAATTCCAAATGCTGCTTTTCTTTCCTTCTGTTCAGGGTAAGACGGGCTCTTATACAACAGGGAACCCAACTGCTGCTACTAAGCCAGTTTCAAATTACCTAATATTCATTGCCCTAAATACCTCTCATTAATGTAAGACCCATTCTCCAAACCCAACACACAACACCAATGAGTATCCATATTTTTTCTTTTAATTTTTAAAGGAATTATGGAAAAAAAAATAAAACCCAAAGCTTTTGTACTGCTACATGTTTAATGGAGTCCTCTGATACGTTATATACTTGGGCTACTCTTGCGATCTATTTAATCAGAGTTCTGCTTGAAAACACAAAGGATCCGTGATTTGGGGTGCTAGTCTATGCAAACATTGTGATGAACACACAGCTGATCAGTGCTTTTACAAGTGCACACACACTCAATAATTGGGTTGAAGAATACTATGTCTAGTTAACACAGTACAAGTTAGCTAAAAGGAAACTTTCACCCCACACACACATAACAAAGAGCCGTGATTTCTATTAGTGCATTTCATACCATACATGCTGATTACCAGGCTGTGCTTCATTGTTAGCAGAGATTACAGCTGGGATAAGCTGCAGCTTTTTCCTAATTGCTATTATGATGACTGAATTTTTGTTTTGTGTCAAGCATTATTCACACATTATACTCCAAAATTTGATCCCTCCATGATGCATTATTGATTCCACGCAGGCAATCATAACTGCCGCCAATGTGAAGAATTAATTTCGGCTATTCTCCTTGATTTGCATTGCTCCATCATAGCAGAACACAGTTCTATAGGGAAACACAAATTGAAAAGGAAGATTTAAGAAAACGTAGGAAATGCCACTATCTTTTAAAAGAGATGAGTCCTAAAGAGAGGGAAAAAAACCCTCAAACCTCCTAAACGCAGCACAACACGTGTGGTCCAGAAAGAAATAAGGTCAGTCAGCCAAATTCATCTTAGTCAGAAGAAGGTTACAAGAGTAGCCTTATGCCTCTAATAAAGTAAACTAGCTTGCTTCAACGCGTGTTGCCAAAGAAAACAACTGAACACCTCTGAGAGCAGCACTGCTTCAAAGCCTTTGAAACCCCGTTAGCTTCATTTGTTTTTCCAGCATAAGCAATACTCAACCACTTAGCGTGTCTTTTATCCACAGTCCAGTCAACTGCAAAGCTGATCTAGAAGATGGGTAACAGATGCTTCACATCTACTCATTTTTTTTTTAAGTTCTCCTGTGTTAACAAAGCAACTTGTGAGAACTCAATAGAAATAAAGCCTGGGAAATTTTTTTAATCATCCCTGAATACAGTTATTTCACAGTTTTAAGATGCCGACTTAATTAGCACAGAATAAATTCAGAAGGGCAAGACCACTTATACAGGGGCACTGACCCCACATTGGTCAAGACTCAGTCAAAATTTGTTCAAATCTGCATACAAGAGGGCACTAATAGTGACACACTTCTGCTTCATCTCATGTATTAGAAGTGTACAATCTTCAAGAAAAGTCCATTCACATTTTTTCATTGTCCAAAGCGCTTTGCATCAGAATGAAACAAAACCTCGTATCCCATGCCAGAAACTTAATTCAAATTCTGTGCACATGAATACACCCAATTGATAATTTCAGAAATCAAACTTGTAATGAGATTAAAAACTTCAAAATGGTAGTTGTAAAATACTGGGTAGTATTCAACCCTTCAACTTTTTTGGGGGGAGGCAAAGAAGGGAGAGAGATAAGAGAAACTTCAGTAGAAGACCTTTGGTTAAAACTATTTTCAATAGTCAAGCCTTCTTTCCTAACTGTTCTCCAATACAGTATTAATTCGGTTTTAAAATACCAGAAGGCAGATATGGGTCAGGAAACAAAAATCATATTGCTCCAACTTATTAGCACTAGGCAGCTTTTGGTACTATTGACAGTACATGTTTAGCACCCACCTGACACGGGAGAGCAAGTGACTTTGAATTACAAGTCATTTTTCTCATAAATATTTTAAAAAGCGATACATATATTCTAGTAAAATCAACACTCCTGCCAAAATATTCAAATTCCACAATTCCTCCAAGCTCTTTGGCTCCCTGTGAAAAGCTATTGCCTGTCTACAGTCTTACAAATATTCAGTAATTTCTTCTACTTCCAAATGACAAATGTCTACGACTTTTTTTTTTAACACTTAAAGATCAGAGAATCCAGCAACACACCCATTACACAGCACGCTTCATCCATTTGTAAAGGTGAGATGAAACAACAAGATAATAGCTACAAATGTGTGTGAAAAGTTAGGATGTAGTTCCCACTTCCAATAGGAAAAGCGCTGCCAAGGTGGAGGTCCTTGGCAAGGAGCAGCACCATCGATGGAAACCCATCTGAACGGCTGCAGAAGCCTGCTGCTCTGCCTCAGTTTTAATCTTTGCCTTCAGTGTAGAAGCTATGAGGGAAGACCTGAGCCACAAAGCAGCCTTAGGAAAACCTCATTAGAAAGTTGTGATTAGACTCACCACGTTCATTCTAGAAACTAGTGGTGACTGAGCAGGTAAGTTGCACACCCTGGTAGGCAACGTGCAAAAGAAGGCATCATGTCATTCAAACTACTAACTAACACTGCCTATTATTCTTACATCAATTTGTACCCCTTAGTCATCCTTGATAAAGACCAGTCAGCTTTAAAAAAATAAGTATATGTGAATAACTCAAGGAAGTCAAGCTTTTCTCCAGTTTCATTCATGAAATTACCTTCCAAATGAACCTCCACTTCTGTCATTTATAGAAGGGAGTAAATTCTTAGAATAAGCCAATGCTTTTTTGCTGGAGCAGCTTATTAGCTTATTGTCATTATGTTTATAGCTATGAAGAAAAGCTGCAAGAAATAGATATTAAAGGCGCACATTAAAGAGACCCAAATGACATGCAAGGGAAAGGAAAGAAAATCTCAAAATTAGATTTACAATAAAAGCTGTTAAAATAAACAGGCTAAAATTGATATATTAGAGTATCTTGTAAACAGAAAAATCTAAATAGATTAAAAATAAAAAACCAAACAACAACAAACTGTTTCTGCTATAACCTTCAGCAAACAGAGCCTGGGGTAAACCCTTCTCCACTGGTTCGATCATACCAGCGAAATGATTAAATAAAAAAAAAAGAGCCAGCATGCTTTTACCAACACGAGAAAAATATCAGAAGCTGAAAACAGAGCACTCTAATATGCACAGTGCACATCTGTTTCAAAACTACTTATTTCTACGTTTGCAGGACACAGAAGACACCGAGCACAGGCTTACACAATCTCAGCCCACCTACCGTCCTCCTTGTCCAGCACCATCATCTCGGCAATGGAGAGAAGTCCGGGGACAGATGCTTCTTCTCCAGCAGCCTCCGCTCAGGGGAGAACAGAGCAAGTCTCTGGGAACACAAATGAGCTACGGTACAGCTGATCGTCCTTTAGCAGCAAGTGAGCTCTAATTACCCAGTTGTCCAGCTTTTAACCTAGATTGCACTCAGTTAGAATTACACTCAGAAATAAAGCACTTTGCAGATACAAAAGCAGTCTCACCTACTTTTGTGCCTCAGAATTGCAAGGAACTAAAACTGCAATTTAGAAAGAAGGGGGATCAGAGCTGTTTCTTTGGTTCTCACCTTCTAAATGGCTCAATTTACACAGTATAATCTATTTTAATGTAATTGCATTTGATAGCTCAGAACCCCAGCTGTTGTAACTGCGCAGCTTTCAACCTTATAAAGTGTTTTCCCTTTGGATTCGAGCGGAATCTAAATCTAAACTCATCTTCAGCGAGGGC
Organism: Streptopelia decaocto; assembly: GCF_964273445.1. Lineage (NCBI taxonomy): Eukaryota > Metazoa > Chordata > Aves > Columbiformes > Columbidae > Streptopelia > Streptopelia decaocto. The sequence goes on from NC_138661.1 coordinate 56,525,298, forward strand.
AGAGCACCCCAGCCCGCCTCCCTCTCCCGATGTGCGAGCTTTGCACACTTGCTGTTCGCCAAACGCGCCCATTGCCCGGGCCCCCCCCGCCCCCCGGGCCTCCCGCCGTGCGCTGCCTGCCCGGCTCCGCAGCGCCACCTGCCGGCCCGCGCGGCGCCTCCTGCCCGCGGTGCCCGCAGCGCGGTTCTCTGTGCGCCGGCAGCCGCAGCGCGGGCGTTACTCCGGATTCGCCGCCGGGAGAGCGGGTATTGTGTCTGAGAGCAGCCAGGGCTGCGGCAGGGCAGCGGCTCAACCCTCCGCAGCGGGTACGGGCGGCCCAGGCTGGGTTACGGCGGCCCTGCTGCTCGCAGCTGGATTTCACGCGCCTGTCGTGGCTTAAAACCTGCTACTAATTTCCTGTACAAACATTTCGGGTTTGTTTTCACATGTACGTATTAGTTTCAGGGAATACTCTGGAGAATATAACTCCATTTTCACTGGGTCGATCTTAAAACGATCCAAACCAAGCGCGGTACAAACCCTTGCAGGTTTGCTCCGCTTTTCAGAGATGCCATCAATGCCCAAACATGAAGAGATAAGTTTGGGGCCCATATCTGTAATCCTTCCTCTCACAACTCCCAATCCTTACTCGGCCAAGTCACCCATTGCGTGTGACGGTGCTGGCGAGGATTGCGGGATCAGACGCTTCGCTACCGAGATCAACAGCACCATTTCACCATGTCTTTTAATCCAAGAAAACATTTCATTCCTGCTTTAATGATACTTCCTCCCCTTTACAACCGATACAATGGTACTCTAAAAAGCATGATAGCGAGCTCAAGTTATATATTCTTAATACCAATTTTTAATTAGATTCCTTATCCCCAGCTGAAGTGGCTTTTCCTTCCACCTTCATTCAGATACTTAATCCTAACAGTCCTTGAGCGTATTTGATGATAAATGTATCATTTTACATTGAACCGTTTTCATCTAGTACTTTGAACAACTCCTGTTTCCTAGTGATACTAGTTTTCAAGTGTTGAATATGTATTTTAGCGGAGTGCAACTGCCATAAATAATAATTTTATTTTAAGATATATCACAAGCTAAATAGGAAGACTTTATCCCAAAGACTAAAGTCTAATAGTTAAAAGACTCTGTGCAAAAACTAAGAGAAACACAGGCTTTTCTAAATTTATGGTATTTTAATACTTCTAATCTACTATTGGCCTCCATCAGAAAATGGTGAACTCCAAAAATGTTTGATCTTTCTGTTTAGGCACCTTTCAACCCTATTGCCTTCAAAAAGGACAGACCTACTCTAGAATATTTGGCACATTTAAACTCATATGATTTGGTAATTACAGGAAAGGCAAGGTTTTGATAAAAATGAAGTTAGCTGTGGTAGAGAAAACCAGCAGACATAATGCACTTGTTAAAAAAAAAAAAAAACGCAGTACAGGATCAATATACATTTTATTCCTTTACTGCTTCAGCATGTCATAGAGGCTGGATTACTCTCTTTGCAAACGGATATTTTTAAACACTTTATCTGCTTACTCATTTCACACACCAACAATAAAAGTAAGTTTTCTAACCCCCAAACACATTTGTACAGCAATTAAAGTCAACTACAATTAACACAATCTGTTGGAATTAATCATGATACCTGATGTCAGTTTACTTTTTTAAACAGAAGTCTGGACTTTGCAATCAAAACATTTATGTATTTGAGAAATATCTTAAGTCTCATTATCTTGAAATTTATAAATGCGCTGCATGGTGCGTAGGTTGGCTTGCCCACAGCAAATTCAGCAGTGATTTATGCGGTGGAATTGACTAAAATGCAAGGCTTGAAGTTTTTTTACGCTCAACCTTTCTCCTTCCCCCCCTGCTTCTCTCTTCTCTCAGCTCCTACCATTTGTTTCGGGAAGATATTTGCCAAAGTTCCACTGTAAAATGGTATTTTCTAATATCAAGTCATGTTGCATCAGTCAAGTTATATTATGTCACTTCAAACACACAAAATGATGTTACCTCCCTTACATAACTTGACGTGATGCCACAACACATCAAGTACAAAACACTATTATTGTTGTTATTTTTTCAGTCTGCCCCTTCATCCTCAATGATATCTGTAAAGACCCCAGAAAAGTATTGTTGTATTTTTTCCTACTTCTCTTGGCACCACGGCGTGTTTGCCAAGGAAGCTTTTCACTCGCAAAGCCATATAGCAGTTATTAGACTTCATGGGTGACACTGGTGTCACCCTAGGGCCAGCATGCACCCCTACAGCCTGACCCACAGCTGGAGAAGTGGGCAGGCTCTGGGGCCATGGCCCAGCTTGCTAAGTAGCCTTCGGGGGTGCAAAAGCAAGGAGCACGTTGTGACCTCTACCTACACTAGGCAGCAAGTGTCCTTCTTGTGATGCACCAGGACTACTGGGGTGGGGGGAACATTTCTGAAATCCTGCATTCTCCATGCAGTAATAATTATAAATACCTCCACTGCTGCCAGACACCTCAAAAGAAGAAAACCTCTCAAAACTCCCCCCTCCTCCTGCATAGCAAAGCCTCTTAAAATCAAGCAGAGAACTGGATACCAGCTACAATGCAATAATTTTTAGATGGTAGAATTCAGACTGGCATGGGGGGGGGGGGGGGGGGGACAGGAAGAGCCATTTATGGGAGTAAACCAGACTCATTTTTATTAACAAGTTAATTCAAGCTTGATTTCAGAAAGAATTGGTTTAGTTAGCAAAAGCTTCCATTTTAGTCCTTTTAACATCCTCAGATGAGCGGGCAAGTGGAGCCCATTTGAATCGGGCAGAAAGAAACATACAAAGTTAATATAAACTCCTCATAGTTTCTTCTCTCGGTCTCACCTCCTGTCCCCAAATTCTCCTTTACACTTTTAAAAGTGAGAACAATTTCTCCTCGAGCATAACTACTCCATCAAGAGAACAGGAGATTTCCAGGCATTACCGCAGTTTGCTGCTCTGATCTGCACATCCCTCTCATCAGGGGTTTGTTTCCTACTTTACTCCTTTTTAAGTGCAGCCAGCACTAATTTCCTCTTTACCTCTACCGTTGCCACCATTATTCCCTTTTATACAGCCACTCCTGAGATCTCCTGGAAGGAGGCTGTTGAGAACTGTCTGGATAATCAATGGTTCTAGTTTCATTTCCTTACACCACCATCACACCGGCCCCGAGCTCCTTGTGTTTAATGAGTACGTCTGCAACACTTGAAAGAACCCAAATACCCCTATTAGGAAACCCTCTTCAGATCTCAGTTGTTCCTCCCAGCTCACCTGTGCCTCTCGCTTCTGCGACGGAGGCAGCATCCTGCTGTTAGCCCGTCAATCAGATTGAAATGGATACAGGTTGGCAGGCACCCTCTGACAGGGAGTCACTGGGATTAAGACATCACCCATTTATTGTTATTATTAAAGGGTATTAATGGAGATGTTAGAAGCCTTTCCTTCCGTTTCCTCCAGCAGTCAAGCAAAATTCAGGGGACTCTTGCAATGCACATCACCTTTGAAAGGTCAGAGAGAAACACAAACCGTGTTCCACATACATTCATCAGTAAGAAATTAACCTTGTTTAATTACTGTGTCGTTACCTAACCTTTTTACGTTTCTGCACAGGATGCAAGGCAGGAGAAAAGTCTTTCTACCGTTATCTCTCGCTGAATAGTTAGATAAGTTTATACCCTCTTCTCCAACACACGTGTTTCGACTGGAGCATTATAGACCCCATTAATAACACTACATCAGTTTACTTCAGAGGGCTTCTAGAAACTGGAGGAAGAAAAGACTCTGGGACAGGGATTCTCGGCCCAGAGGCATGTGACGAGTTTGCAGCAAGCTCCCTCCCCACGCACCTCTCTGGGGCAGTGAGCATTTAACCTTCTACTTGTCAGCGCTCGGGCCCCCTCCCACACAGCCGGATCGCACAAGCGAGCCCGTGATTTCTCTTCGTGCCCCAGCGGACTCCGCGGTGTCGTGGCAGGCGGACTCTCACCTTTCTGAAGCAGAAAGTCCAGATCAAAAGAAAAGAGGAGGGGGAAGGGGAAAGAGGTAGAGAAACAGGAAAAAAAAAAAAAAGGCAAACAGCAAAAGAAAGCACCTTCCACTTGCCTCTTTAGCTGGGTATCCACTTTTCCGAGTTAAAGCCCACCGCCAGACCGACAGAGAGACGTTTTTATGGCAATTTACGAAACCACGGAAAGCAGCACTGACTGCAATGGGAGCGCGGGGCGGTATTTCGGCACGCCACAGACTCGGATGCCACCGAAGTTGGGCCAGTGGTGACACACGCTAAGGCCACCAGACCTGATGGCGGGCCCGGTGACGGGGTTGCAGGCATCAGGCACTTCCCCGCTGGCCACAGCACTCACCGGGGCCGGGCGAGCTGCCGCTGATGTCCCCAGAGCGGTCACAGCCGCTCGGCGGGTGCCGGGCACGCCCGGGCGCACAGACCCCGCACAGCCCGGCCTAGAACCGCGGCGGCTGCAACCCAAAGGGGGAGCGGCCCCGGGGCTGCTGAGGAGGCACTGTCCCGGGAGCACCCGCCGGGCCCCGGAGCCCCTTTGTAAGGCGGCGGGCCGGGGGCTCCGCTACCCGCGGCAGCGGCGGGGCGATGCGGGACAGGCCGGGCAGCAGCGCCTGGCGCGGCGCAGCGAGCGGCGGCCCGCGCGGGGCAGCTCCTCCGTCCCTCGCTCCCTCCGTCCCTCCCCGCCCGCCGCCTCCCTCACCGGGGCGCCCGGGCGGAGTTGTCGGCGGGGCCCCGCGCCCCGCTCCCACCTACCGTCCTCCTTGTCCAGCACCATTGTCCCGGGCGCCGAGGGCGGCCGCCGCCGCTCCGGCTCCTTGGGGCGCTCCCTCTCCAGCCGCCGCTCCGCGGCTACGGAGGAGGCGAGGGGCCGCTCCGGGCCGGGCCGGGGAGCGGGCGCTGCCCAGGCGGGGGGCAGCGGAGCGGCCGCCCCGGCGCTGCCCCGGGACGCGAGTTTGGAGCGGGGCTGCGGCGGGCTAGGGTCGCGCTGGGCGCCGGAGAGCTGGAGCCGGGCTGATGCAGCAGCCGCCTCGCCCCCAGCCCCGCCGCTGCGGCTCGAGTGCCAGTTTAGATATTAAAAAAGAAGAAGGTGGGGAGGAAGAGAAAAAAAGGGAAGGGAGGAACAATATCGGGGGCTGGTTCCCCAGCTCCGTCCTTTCCCAACCTGCGCTGTCAAAAATTGTCTTAATGCAATCGCGTGTGATAGCTCACAACCTCTCCCCCCTTTGCTGCTGCTACTGCAAGAGCTTTCCAGGCTTCTAAAGTGCTTTTCCCTTGATTTCACTCTAAATCTAAAATTATATTCAAAGGAAGGGGGGTGGGAGGGAGAAAAGATGTGAACCTATCACTGAAAGCAAAAGCACTTGCCGCCTGCCTCTCTCACTCGCTCCCTCAATTTATGTGCTTTGCACTCTCTCCTGCTGCTGAATAAATGCACACATTTCCCAGGGACCCTCAGATTCCCCTGTTAATTAAATCAATTCATTATGCTCAGATCTGATTAGCAGCCCCTTCCCCCCCCCTTTGAATCAATTATTCAATACACAAACATAATTGCCTGTGCCAGAGGTGTCTAAGTATTAGCTTATTTAACTCCAAGGACACTAATTACCCCTAGGGCAAGGGAACTTTTCTCATTAATTCTGACAAAACACAAAAGCACAGTTAAAGTGTGTGTGTATATACGTGTGTGAGAGAGAAAATGGGGGAGCGTATAGCCGAGGAAGGCAGGCATTACTCTAACACACGTGTTACTGTATAAATTAGCTCAATTTTCTTTCTACCTTTGCAATAGGTTGTTCCTCACATCCCCCCTTCGCTAAACTTGCCACATCAAGACCCCTTTTTTTAAAGTAAGGAACAGATCAGCATTGCAATGGTGGCACTTCTGGAGTGGAAGTACTTGCCACCGAATCCAAAAAGAAAAAAGTACGTACGACTGACGGGGAGCAAAGCAGAATTTGTAAATAGTTTTGTTTGCCAAAACAGAAAACTCTGTGGCAGACAATCTTATGTACTTCAAAAACCTGTGAAAGAAGTGGCCTTCTGAAGCAGCTGGTAAGATGATACATAATCTAGTATGTACTGGGAACAGTTCTGAATTGTTTACCATTTGAATTAATGTCAGTGCCCACTATTAATGTACTTGCTTCCTACATTTACCATAATGGGCTTGATTTCCATTAGCTGAAGCTGGAACGCTAAAAAGAGCCTCGGCAAGACTGATGCAAACCAAGATCGACCATCATTGTAGTATCTGAGACGCATGACTTCTGGCTTGGGTGTTACCCAAATTTTACCTCTGTGTGAACCTCCTTTAAATAAAAAAGGGTAAGAAAAAAGAAGTAGTAATTGATTCCCTCAAATTAGGTTTTTACTGTCTAAAGACCTTTATTGTTCATGTCCTCAATGTGCACAGAAGTATTGAAGATTTTCTTTTTGTTTCCTTAGGCAATGCATGAGCTGATCCATTAATCCATTTGGCTTTATATATCAGGAAACTAATATTAGCTCAGCTCATCTATTAGCTTTTATTTAGGTCCCCCCATGTTGCCTTTTTTTTTGGACTTCTGTTCAGACTAGTTCTCCCTGAAGGGAGACAGACAATTTTTGGCAGATTTCAGGGCAGAAAGCGCTGTACATTGTCTCATGGGAACTACCCCCTCTCCAACTCCCCACCATCACATTTACCCTTGTCAAGACAGCCATGATTAAACTTGCTTGTTTGGCAACCCAGTCTCTTTAAAACACACCTTGTATAGATCACTTAAAACCCACAAACACCTCCTCTTCTCCCCAACAAAACCCCCCACCCTGCTAAGCTTCTTGGCAACAAACTTCCTGAGCTACACATTCTTTGCAAGCATAAATGTGACTGAGAACATAAAGTTGTGTTTCATTAGTGCAGTATGTTTTTCTGGGAGTACACACATCGAAGGATAAAAATGCCTTCAGCTTTGTAACACAACAAACCCTGTTAATTCTCTGGTCTTTAATTTCCACTGTATGGCACATACTGCACCCACAGGAACTTGGTCCATCTAATGCAATGATTTTTATTTTTTTTTTCTCTGAAAGAACATAGCAGAACTTGAAAAATACCGACCCTGGAGAACATCATGCATTGACTAATTTCTGAGTTTGCTTCTGGTCTTTGAGCCCATTCATCTTCTCACTGTGGCCAAGGAGACTTTTGAGTGCAAAGCCAGAATCTCAGGATCTTAGTATGCAACTCTTGAGCCCTAATTCTGAGTTTGCTACAGGGGTGAATACAGTTTCATCTAAACATAGACTTACCGAGTTAAAGACGTTGGTCTGCATGCACTGAAGCTCAAGGTCACTATAGGGATGCCAAAGGGATAAAAGGAAGAAACTGAGGAAACAGATGTTGACTTTGCTATCATTCTTAAGAAGTAATGTTCAGACTTGAGCTGAGAGAGTTGTGGTCACTGAAGATGAAAAAGAGAGAGGTGGAGTGAAAAAGCAAAAGACAAATTTGCACATGAGCGTGCACACGAGGGAGCATCATACAAGGAGAGAAAAATAATGCAAAAATGTACAAACCCCAAAACATTCTATTCCCAAGCACACATCCTGCATTTGGAACACTCTGCTGTCATCCTACAGTTACAGTTATGGGGATTTTGAGGTTTACAGCTTTAATAAGATGAAGGGATGAACCCCCATGTAAAGGTCCCCACTTTAGGTAAATGACTTTTTCACAGTGTGGTGAAGCATTACTCTGCATGGTTTTCAATTATATCTGTTCAGCGAGTCATTTCAGAGAAGTGAGCAAGTTTCAGTGATTTTTGAACCTCCTTCACTCACTAGATTGGAAATCTCATACAAAGAATTTTACCACACTTAGTTTTTGGTACCTTGACACTAGAGAGGAACAGCTATATCAGTGCTTCAACAAACACTTATGTTGGTAATGGGCACCGTAAGGAAAACTGGACATAGATCAGTGGCAGAGCTGGGAATAATTCTTGGTTCCCCAACCCTCCGTTCTGAGGAGCAAAGCACAGAAGCAACTGGCTGCCGGGTTGGGCCCAGCAACACCGTGGCTGAGGTGCCAGGTTCTCCTTAATATGCACCGTTATGGTCTAATACTAATTCACAGAATCACAGAATGTTAGGGATTGGAAGGGACCTCAAAAGATCATCTAGTTCAATCCTCCTGCTGGAGCAGGAACACCTAGATGAAGTTAAATTCCCGATATTCCTGGTGCAGGATACAGGGCATACAGGAATAAAAACACCAATGCTGCAATAAGTGCTAGGGGCTCAGACCTCTGGGTCTCATTTGAGGTCCTTGCTCACTAGCTGCTCTTACTTTTCTTTTGCTAGTCTTGAGCACAAGCAAAGCAAATTAAGTTTCTTAAGAACAATGTGCTGTTCTTATTAAGTTGCAAAGGAAGTCTGCAATATACTTAAGTCAAGCCTTTAGCAGACCCGTGAGGTTTCGTATTATCCTATGCTTGAATGAGGCAGATGACTGGAGCAAAAACCAGCTAATGACATAAAAGCATTCTTCTACTTTCAGTCTCTCTTAATTAAGGAGTTGGTTAATGTTTCAGTGTTGGGAATTATAAAGCTTCATCAGGGAGGTTAATATGTTTTTTATTTTATCTTTCAGCTGACAGGAGAAAAAAAAATCAAAACAAAAAAGAAAAGAGAGGTGATTAAGTCATGTGCCAGTCAGAGTCCCACAGTGAAGGCAGTGTCAGGCTACACCAAAGACCATTGCTGCACATGGTGAATTTAGCAGTGATTTCCAAACTCAGATTTCTGAGCAGATGAGACTTTTGTCTGCCAGTTTAGACACATGGGTTTTATTTCTTGAATTCACACAAATAACCAAGACAATTTGCACAGCTCTATACTAGCTACAAAAGATCTCTATGTTATTACCCATTTCAGAATCACTTGCACCTACCTTGCTCGTGTCAGAACAGAGTGACCATGGGGCTGACCTTATACTGCAATTCATCAGTCCTGTAAAGGAGGAAAATCACAAGGACTCTAAAAAGTTATGTTCACAAAGAACATGGGCTACAGTTCAAAAGACCACTTAAATACACACCTGAGATCTACAGACCTCAATTATGTCTAAACCCTTGCTTGATTGACTTAACTTCTCTCCCTATATGTTGTACAAGTAAACCACTCAATTCTGTTACGATGTTTTGCATGAAATGAATGTTAAATGTTTTCATAAATACAGGATATTTAAAAAAAAAATAAAATAGCATGTCAAAAATAAAGCATTTCATTTAATAGAAGACAAATGGCAAAGCTTCAAAAATACTACCTCTGGAAAATGAGTCCTTTACCACTGTGATATAAGGCTGGCACTTTAAGCCATTAGGCTTTACAATCTCTAATGACCTTTTAGAGAAATTTACAGCTGATAAATTAGTCATTCAGAAGTTTTGCTGCTGCCCTCTGTAGCACAAAGTTAAAAAGAAAAACATTTTTTTCAAAAATAAAAGTAGCAAGACCTAAATTCTTAGTCTGCTGCTTGTTTCGTAAGAAGTTTAACGGGCAGATTCTGCCTCCCCAGAACAGCTCAGCTGCAATGAACTCCATGAAGTTTCTTTCTACATGAGAAACCAGCATCAGAAAGGGTTAGTGAGAGGGTATAAGCTGCTGGAGGATCAGGCTGGCTCTGACACTTTGCAGATCCACCAGTACCTCCCTAGTACCAATACATCTGGGGAGAAGGAAAGGTTTAAGGCAGAGGAATTTATGACCCAAGTGAATGACTTTAGAGGAGGCCCAGGCCAGGAGATGGGACAGGCTGCCTTCCTCTGGCTCCAGGGAAAGCATACTTAGCAGAGATATCATTTCCAGGAGAAGCCTCCTTCCTCTACTTGAAACTTTCCCAGGCCCAAGTGGGATGTTATTCTTCCACTTGTATGGTGAACCAGTTCTCAACAGTGATGTAAAATTTAAATTCATGCTGAAGTCAAGCAACAGTTCGGGAATGCACATCTAGCCCAACCTCTCTGAGCAACTCAACACATGGACTCTGACTCTGCCACTTCTTGACGCAGCAGTATCTGTGCAGAGTTTCCAGAGTCTTTTAAAGTAAGCGGAAAAGAATCCTTAAAAAAAAACCCAGCAACAATCAAAAAACCCACCCCAAACCTTATGAGTACATTCTGGTGACAGTGTTTCTACAATGTCTCTCACTTTCATTTGGACCAATAATCAGCTTTTCTGTATATCCTTCTCTCCTTTAAAGTTTATTGCTACTGCAATGTTTTCTTGCCTAGTCCTGCCTTTTATTCCTTACCTTGTTGGGTGCAGTAGGTAGACCTGAAAGACAAATCCAGCAACTACACATCTGCCTCAGTTGTTTTATGGAGGAATCCAGTGAGACAGTGTCAGGTTCTGGAGAGACACATGGAGCTCTCGGGCTTGTTGCCACATCCACAGTTCTGATCAGAGCTTATTGCTCCCAGCCTGATGTCAAGCAGAGACTAATCAAATGTGAGATGGGTGAACAGAGACAGAGCTGGCTTTTCATAATCTGTTACTATAAGTTCTTCTTTATACTGCAGCAACACACAGGGGTCCCAGTCATGGAACTAGACCATAACATATTGTCCAAAAATCCCAGTGCCTTTCTTCAAAAAGATGCATTCTTTCCTCACTGTATTGCTGCTGAAGAGACAGGGCAGAACTACCACAGAACAGTGGGATGTGGAAATAGGTGAAGTGTAAAGATAAAATGCAACATCAGGCTCACATTGCTTTGTGATGGCAATATTCTAAGACGCTGCCAGTGTCCCCCATGTTTTGTGGCATCCTACTTGCCATACGTGATGTTTGCCGCGTCTTCATAGCTTCATGCTAACAACATACAATCTAAAAATGTTGATTCCATAGGAAAATGGCTGCTGGCACAATAGGAGTAGGTGCACACAAAGGATATGGCATGGCTGCTGATCACACAACAGAGGAATTCCAGCTATTCCCATGTCACACGGTAGTGAGGGTCTGTTGCACTGGACTATGTTTTGCACATGATTTCATCAGCATCCAGTTCAGTCTAATTCTAATGGTGATAATCTTCTTGATCCATTAACACGTGAGAGAAGAAAACACATCCACAAAATGGAGAATAAATACTTTACTTTTTTTTCTTTTTTTTTTTTTGTTTGTTTTAATACACCCATTTTGTGAAATTGCAAGATTTCTTTCCCAATCCAAAGACAGAAACATGTTCAGTGAAGATGAAAGTTACTGAAGATCTTCTGATAAAAGCAGGCAGGCGGAGGCTGTAATGAAGGCATACACTATAGTGCACATCTTGCCAACGTTTCTTAATGAATTATATGTGCACTCAGATGAGAATCATATTGATTGAGGTCTGCAGGGAAAGTTCTCTAGGAAAAATTTTTATTCTAGGAGCAGAGTCCTTTTTGGAAGATTTTGATCTTTCCTGCTGCAACCTTTCTCCTCCCCTCTCTTTGTGCTACCCAAAGCAACTGACAGCCAAAAAATGGAAAGCCTGCCCTGCATCTAATGTATCTATCAGATCCAGAAAGAAATTTATATACCGATACTAAGAATGGCTGCATCATTCTCCTTAGCTGGTAGAGGGCACAGCAGTGTGTAATTAGGACTGGATTACTTTACTCAGAACTGGAGAATAGAGCAGATGTCGTGCATTAATATTGGCATTTGATTCCACACACTTTCTCTGCCATGTTTGTAAAAACAATTTGCTTTCCTATCTTGGATCTTGCCTTTCCTTTACCATCAGGTTGCTGTAATGCAAACAAAAAGCCACTAGTGGCAATATGAAAGCACATGTAGAAGGACAGGCCCATACAGAATGGTTAGATTTTATGATTTAATAACTGACATAAAATATCAAGTTATTTTCTGATGTTGATTAGATTAATATGGCCAGTATGTTCTACTAGACACCAGCTCAGACACAAGTGTTTATGACATTATAACGTATTTGTTAACATAAGTAAACAGCAAAGAAAGATACATCTTATTATTCCAAATTAATGTTACCAGACACTATCTGTAGTACATGTGAGAGATGCATCTCCCTTCTCAAACATAGCAAACCTTTCCCCTACCTGTTCCTCCACACAGGGGACTTCAGTTCTGATTTTGCTCCAGTTCAATGTTTCATGTACAGAATCCTTCTAGATGGCCTACAACAAAATTTCATGCTGTTAAAAATATTGGCCCCAATGCTGAACTACAGCCAGCTTGCATTTGATAGCAGCTTCATGACTGCAGCTGGGTTCTGGAGGTATCTGAGGAGTAAAAGACTATCTCATTAATTTAGGAGCACCCAGAGGCAGACTAGAATGGTCTGGTGCTACAGAAGCACTGAATAACTACACCCCCGCAGAATGATGCTGACAAACTCTAGCTTCATTTATATGGATGCAACCTGAAGAGGATAACCACTGAAACTCTGCTGCAGTGGTATGTTTGGCTTCAAGACATACTGTTTGCTTTACTTTGTGATGGAGGGTGTACCTCAGACCCAGACCTGTAACACCAGCAACACACCTGTAACGCCCGTTTGCAGGTGACAACACCTGTTTGTATCATACAGGGCTTTACCTACACAGACACTTTGAAAACAGCACCAAACTCATCTATCCAGACCTGTGTAACCCACCTCTACTGCCTCTCTTCTCTTGTGATGCCACCCACTGGGGAAGGGGTGTGTGTGATTGCAATAACAGAGTTACAGCTCTGAGACTGAAAGACCTTGTGCTTGTGGATCATCAAGTCCATTCCCCATGACAAACTCTCCCTTCTTTTGCCTACTCCCTGCACACCTCCCCTAGCTGCAACTCCCCTAGTCCTAAAGAAGGGCTGTGGGGTGAATACCTTAACAAAATAAAAAAATTACCTTACCAAATTAGGAAAAGACCACTGAAATCAGATGGGCAGGTTCACATTCTTCTGGTCCATCAGCAAATGGCAGAAGTGCAGGAACTGCTGTCTTAAAACAAGAAAATAACTGGAGTGAAATGGTAGCGATTGCCACAGTTTTCCTTAAGCAGGTGAGAAACTCAGTCTGAAAGCTGTAAAGATAACTACAGAAATGATATCATTGTCTCAGTGAGAGCTAGAAAAGCTTCTCTGCTCACAGGGAGGTCAAGAAGTGAGAGCCCAGTGGATCATTTGTTGCGTTTTTAATGCTTCATGACTCAGGGTCAGCCAGAAATCCCTATCCTAAGGTCGTGGTGAGGGCAGTCTGGAAAACAATCTTGTTTCTTTTCTGTTACTGGGAAGGCCTTGCTCAGGCTCTGCTTTCCCTCTCTCACAGCAGATTATTACAGCCTGCTCATCACACTACAGTTAAATTCACCCTAGGTGCTGACATGCAGCTTCTCTAGGATCACAATGGCCCAAAGGACCTTCCCTGTAGCAGTCCATAGTGTTGCAACATGACGCAAAAAATACCCAACCCTCGGCAGCATTCAGGAGGCTAAAAATTCCTTACCATGCCTATTGATAAGCAAGTGCTAATATTTTTTCTTATCTTCGCTTCTAAATAGCATCAGTGGGACAGAATGAGGAGCGTGGATGGCAGCAAACTTGTCTGTTAACTAAATGATGAGACCTATATCTGCGTCACTGGCCCCTCGCCGCTGCAGCAGCGTGGCTGCACTTGGCACAGGGGAAGCGCTGATAATGTCCATCTCCTGACCTGCTTGGGAGATGGTTTGACTCAGAAGCTGGGAAGCACAGTTTAGAGGGCCTGCTAATGGCTACCTCTGTTTTAAACAGACATATTTTGACCATAGCTTCCATACCAAACGGTCATTGGAGTCAAGTGATCACTTAAAAAGCCTCAGATACTACTCTGCAGTATTTTACAATGGATTTAATAGCTAAGCCTTAAAAGAAAAAATACTACCATCCAAACACACAGCTGAAGCACAGGCATTTAATGAACACCACTCAGTGCTTAAATGTGAATTCACACTACAACACACTTGCAAATGGTCTATTATACATTGCATTGCTAGTATATCATATTTGCATAAATATACCTCAAGCATTTATACATCAATAGATATAAGCATGCACTTAGAGGTGAATACCAAAAGTGCGTTACACACAGATTTCTTACACACTCTCTAATTGATTCAAATAATCACACTTTGCCTTATTAAATTAAACATTATATGGATAAAATATAGCTTGCCATCAATACTAAGCACTAAAATACTGTTAGAAAGGAACACTCCTGCCAAAGAAAACAAGAGAAAGAGAATGTGCCCATGGAAGAACACTTAACTGAAATGTAGCTATAAGATTTAATGCCATGGAATGACTAACAATAATGTATATATTACTTTTAAACAAGTGACCAATTTTGGATAACTCCACTTCTTTTGTCTGGTACTCCAGTTTTAGCCTAGTGAGCTATAACTGCAGGATAAGCAGAAGAGCCTGCTAACCCTCTTGCACATAAAAAAGGTCTCCTCAGAAGCCAAGATAACACCTTATTTCCTTCAGCTGGTTATTTACTGGTGCTTCCCTGCCTTCCCTTAATTAGAGCAAAAAACACAACAGCAACAACTGTCCATAATAGTTTTTTGAAACTCCTTCCAACTAGGAATCCCTTTCCTTATCAAGAGGTACGAAGAAGCACTGAGGGCAGCTGTGTAGTTTGGAACAAATTTCTCAGTCAGTCACACTTTAAAGCTTTTATACACCTAAGAAGTCTAACTCTGCCTGAAAGACAGTGATTAAAGTTTTTAAAGAGTACAAAGACTTTTACACAGAGTAGTATGATGCTGAGGACCAATTAAATGTCATCTTAAGTACTTAACTGAAACATTTTTCTATACACTAAGAATCAGTTAAGTGGAAGGTGCCAAATTAAACTTACATTCACATTTTGCCATTGCTTTAATCTCAAGAGATTATGCATCATATTTCAAGAATGATTTCAGAAAACTTTCAGCAGAACAGTCTCTCTTAAGTTGGCTTCAGAAGCATTGCAGAAGCCTGGAAAAAGAAAACACACAAGGGAAATTTGACATGCTCAGGGGCAAATAAGTGCAAACAACAACAACAAAAGTGTTGCAATTAAGCCCAAAACAATGCAGGTGGCATCATATGAGGGGGTCTCAGCCAGGAGAGAATCAGTCTGCACAAGGAAATTGAGTTTGTTCTGTTTTCAGGCAGCAGCTGTGAAAACCATGTTTTTCTTCCTCCAACATGCAACAAGTTAATTTGCCACATGTAATAACATGACATAATGATTCACATGCCCTTTTTTGATGAATGCTTTTCTCAAGCAAATAAAACTTTGACAAATTTTGAGGAGAAGGGGATATAACAAAACTTTTGGGAGTGAGGCAGGAAATCTGGCAGCTAAAGCACGAGGCTGGAACTAGGGAGACTTGAAATTTATTCCAGGTCTAGTCCATGTTTTCCATACAACTTCTAGCAAGTCTCCTGGGTGTCAGAGCAAAAGTCTGGTGACTGATAACTGTTTTCAAAAATGTTTAGGTGCACTTGGCACAAATACTTACTTAGAAAATAGAGGCTAGTTGGCTAAGCAGACATAAACTAAGACCATAAGCCCAAGGCTAACTCAACCTTGGCCACCCCTCCCCTCTTTTGGAAGGCTTTGCTGATCACACATGACCCAATGTGTAGCTCCTCATACCTGTGTATCCCACACTTTTGGGGTACTTTTGGAAAGCAAGCAGACATTTGGCACAAAGTGTAGTAGTGGCCATCTTTCTTCAAAATATGGGGAAATGGCTGGACCTCTCTTTCTTCTAACACAATACACCAGCATGAACCCTGAGATCACTCCCCAGCAGATGGGAGAGCTGGTATAATT